>NW_027496520.1:0-184215 GCF_021521415.1 Bidens hawaiensis
AAATCTTCAGTAGAAAGCGTTGTACCAAACCCTTTAAACTTCTAACCTGAGTGACTATGCAGAACCCTTCACGTAGACTAGAGAATTTCAATTGAGAAATTGATACTCTCAATCAAAAGATTAACGTAAGCAATACACTCCAAGCAGACCCTTAGGTATCACCAGATAATCACAGACTGATTCCCTCCACAAAGCGGAATCCTCACATGCGGAAGATAAATATAACAATGATTGGCCCATAAATAGTCAGATGCTCCTGACTACCCACAATATCAGCACCAACTGCTGATCTCTTCACTACTCTCTTTTGTGTTCTTCTAGCAATCACCATTGTAGAAGCTCAATGAACAAGGGTTATCCATTAAACTTGTAGACGATAATTCCTTCAGGTGATTGTGCTTTGTTCATCTCCAAATTTGCCGCTTAACCGTTAAACATTTAAACGCTCTGACTTTCCCGGCAAATATCAGTGAAAAATTTCACTATCACCAAAACTTTTCTGGATTGTGATCAACTTGTAGAGGATGTCCAGAAAAATCTTCATCACTGACCCGGAAATTTTGTCGAAAAATTTTATTTTTGCCAAACTTTTTCAGAAGGCTTCCCGACTGATAAAAATGGCTTGGGCAAATTTTCGTGTAAGCGGGCGTTCCAGACTCTTTTTTTTTTTTTTTGGTCTGGAACACGTTCGATCGAATGAGAACTGGTTCGGTCGAATGAACCACAGATTCGATCGGATGAAGAACTGGTTCGATCAGCCTGGTTCGATCGAATGTGACCCTGATTCGGTCGAATGAAACATCTGGTTCGATCGAATGAACAGGCTGTCTGGGCGGGAACACTGGCGTTTGAAAGTGACAGTTTTGAGCGGAAGACCGATTCGATCGAATCAGTCAATCGAATAGGCCTATTCGATCGAATGGGGAACTCCTTCGATCGAATGGACTGATTCGACTCCTTCAACGCCAGCCCAGAAAACGCGAAGAACACTAAGAACACACCAACAGTTTAACGTCCAGAACGCATAAAATCAAGAGCTCGGCTTGCTAGATCGGTTGTTAGACCCTTCTAGCGGTAACCGTGGCTCTGATACCAATTGTTGGTTCAGTCCGGGACCGAGACGATCCGAGCCGGTTCGAGACGGAAGGTTTGATAACCAAAGACGGATAGAAACAAACACGAAACAAACGATTTCATTGATAAAAACGAAAGATTACATGCTTGTTAAACACTGAAATCACGATCTATGGCAGGGGGAGGTCGAGCATGGCCTCCCCCCTCATCCGGCAGCCTGTCGGCGTCCGGGAACCCTAAAAAAACCCTTACTGTTCACAGCCTGAAAGCTGGTATTTATACCCGCTGCCATTCGGTCAGGACTCATTCGATCGAATGAGTCCTATTCGATCGAATGGCAGACTCATTCGATCGAATCAGAAACTCATTCGATCGAATGAGTATCCATTTGAAAATGCTCTTTCAAATGGATCACTTTCAGCGTGAACCACTACCTAGGTGTACAGCATACAACATAAACATTCTAAACTATTCGCCAAGCGACGGCCACACAATGTGTACCAACAAGAGTTAACTTAGACTAATAGTTATTTACAAAAGTTAATATTCCTTTGATCTATTCTTGTTTTTGTTTGATTGTCTTTGACATTTCTTCGATATATTTGTCGTAAGTGTTTCAGCATCCATCTCTTCATATTTGCTCTTACTTGTTTTATTTTCCAAACATTCATTCTTGAAATGCCCCCTTTCTCTTAAAAAAAATACACATTACTATGTTGATTAGCTTTTTGCATTTTCTTAGATGCCTTTTTCCACAGTTTTCACATATGGGTCTTGTGAATTTAGGCAATCCTTTTTCTTTCTTGCTTTTCATTATTTCTTTTGTTTTATTGATCTCTTTTTCGTTCGGTTTTTATAAACATATTTAGCTACCATCATAATTTCAGAGGTTGTTTGTGGTACATGTAATTTTACTATTCTTTTTGTACCTTTTGATAGCCCAGATATGCATTTCATCATTTTGTTAAACTCTGAATTATCTAACCGCAGAGTTACTTGACACTATTCCTTGAGATTGTTATAATGACCTTCTGATCCCATGGCAGGATTTGATTTTTTTTTATTTTTATTAATTGGGTAAATTTCTGTAAAATAAGATCTTTAAATTCTTAATTTTTACATCACTTTATTTCCTTTAACTTGAATTAATATACTCCACTACTCAAGAGTTTTATCTCGAATATTTTCAAAGAACATTAAATGATTTGTTCACTTGTACAGATAATATTATTCAAGATTGATTCTTTCTCCTTAAGCCAATTCAAGGTGGATATGGTATTTTCATTTCCACAGAATTTCTTAGGCTCATAGGTTTTATAACTCTTAAAAACATTTTCCGGTTGAAGTTTAGGTTTCTTTTTATTCCTTAATTCGTTTTCATGACTAAAATTGGTTACAACTCTGTTTGAGGAATCAGGCTCGCTTTAAGTCCTTTTTCTTGATTCTAATTATCTAGGGTCAGTAAGCATCTTTATTATCGGAGCCATAGCTTCGTTAATCATTTCACGAACCTCGTCTCTAATTCGGTCATTTATTTCTTTATTTCTAACGTTCTTCTCGCTTCTATCTTCTTTGGAAGAGTTTATATTTTCTTCTTTTGACATACTATATTTATATATATATATATGTTTAATTATTCATGAGAATCAAAACATATTTTGTATTACGCAAGATTTTCTATTATGAAATGATTTATTGCTACCAATTAGACGAATTTATTGTCTTATTTCATTTATCATTTATAATTCATGTTCACTCATTCATCATATATGAGGATCTTCATTTATATCTTTTTAGGGTATTTTTTTCCCTAATAAATTTTCTACTAATTGGTTTCTTGATCATGTTTCAAGTATTTTTCCTTTGCTGTTTTCGAACATTTCCTTTGTTTTTATTTGCTGTAACCTCTTTACTATTCATGTAGTAAATTTTATCTAATTCCGTATTTTCTTCTTCCTTTTTCTATCGGAAGTTGCCTTGTTCTTTTAGTCGAATAATAGTCGACTATTTACACATTATAGATTAGATGTAAAAATATTCCTATCTTATCCGTACTTGTTTTCTTATCCCTAATTCTTTTTATATATCTATCTTTTAAATTTTGATATTATTTAAACCTTTACTAAACTTATAAAATTTTGTAATAAAAATTTCTATTTATCACCTGATCAAAGCCTAGATATAACTGAATACCTAATTCGCTAAGATCGATGGCTCTGATACCAACCTGTCATACCCCGACTTACGGCCTAGGCGTGTGACCAACAGCTGGTACCGGTTTTGTAAATGTATCAGAGTTTAGCAGAAGTCTTTTTAAAAGTATTAATATTTTGAAATATTAATTTACTTATAAAGCTTTATTTATAATAAAATATTAATATTTCTTTTGAAATATTTTATTAATAAATCTTTATTTTGTAATAATATTTAATTTATTTGAAAAGCTTTTCGGATAATAAATATCCGAGCGTTTTATTTATAAACCTCGTTTGATTTTACGAATCATATTGTTTTATTTTTTTTTAAAAATAATTAAAACAATGAGCCATCTCTACCTTGCGAACATCCACTTTATGAATGGCTCCAATTCTTGATACTTTAATCACCTGAAATGTTAGAAAATACGTCAGCGATGTGCTGGTGAATACGCTGACGCTAAAATATTTTCTTTTACTTTATTACCCCTCGAGACTACGCCTGCCTCGGCCCACCGTGGCTTAGGAATAACAAAGTTAAAACAACACATTATAAACTTGAGCCTCTACTCTAGGTCACCCCAGAAAACACCGCAGCGTTCGACTTAGTTAAGTACCCGTAAATATACACAATGGTCGTACTCCCTACAGGAGAGCGTCCTACGACCAAGGGTGGTGCGATCATTCCCATTCATCGCATAGTACCACCTACGTAAGGATCCAGACATACGTATACCACAGCTTGAGGGCTAGGTTTATACCCTTATTTATAACGGTTTTAGGAACACATAGTTCCTTGTAAACAATTTCATATAACAAGTTTTGACTCATTTTTAAAATAAGTAAAAGTTTGGGGAGCATATTCACCTTTTCGCTTTGGGATCGGCTTCAACACCGTCCGAGGGTCTTTCCCTTGCTATCTCGCACCTATAGTACGAGTATAGCCTTGTCTTTTGGATCAGCTTCATTACACTGTCCGAGGGTCTGTCCCTCTTCTTTGTTATCTTGCAACTATAGTACGAGTATAACCTTTTGTTAGTCGGATAAACAATCTGGCTTAAGACCTCTAGTCTCTTTTGTAAAATCTTTACCTCGATTTTAAATTTCTTTATGAACCTTTAGTTCGAAACATCTTTTCCTTTTCTTTTATAACATGTTTGAACCTATAGTTCAAATCATATATCTCTTATTCTGATATTCGGACCTTTAGTCCGTCTACGTTTTCCAAAACGTATACTTATATATATATATATACCTCAACTAGTTTATATTAATAATACAAACAATGTATATATATATATATATATATATATATATATATATATATATATTCATTACATATTTTTATTATTTAAATTATCTTTAAATAATAATTTTAACTTTATTCATTAATAAAGATCTTTTTCATTTATTTCTTTATTCTTTTTCTTTTTATTATAACAATCATACTTTATTTATAATAAAGATTTATACTTTAAATCTTTATTTTTTTTTCCTTATTTTCTTTTGTTTATTTTTGAGGTATTGACTATACCCTTAACTAAGGTCTAAGCCTTTATTATTTTATTAATATTTTATTCGGGCATTATGCCTACCTCGTTTGCCTTATTAATTTCTAAACTCACGGGCAGCACTTCGACGTTGGCACGTATAACGAGAATCTTGATCAGCACCTCCTTGACACGCAAATCGAGGCACACCGGTCTTCAAGTCTCGTCGGCACGCATTTCGAAGCAGGTTGTCGGATCGTCTCGGGTCGGCACGTATTTCGAGGCGGAACGTCGGGTCGTGTCTGATCGGCACGTACTTCGAGGTGGAACGTCGGATCGTACCGGGTCGGCACGTACTTCGAGATATTGTCGCCGGTACTTTGGGGTATCGTCGGTTTATGGTACGGATTACGAGGTATAGTGTCGGGTTTTTGGCACGGAAAACGAGGAGGTCGTTGGTACGTTTTACGAGGCAATTTCTAGAGAGAGAGTGTGTGTTCTAGATAGAGAGATATGTGTGAGAAATGGTGTGTGTGAAATGAGAGGCTTGAAGCCTCTATTTATAGGCAATGCTATGGTGTGTCACCATGTAGGTTTGCCACATTGTGACACGTGGCAGGACACGTGTCATAGTGTTATGGCTTTATGCCATATTGTGACACGTGGCACAGTGTCATGGCTTTATGCCACGTGGTGACACGTGGCGGCTGGTGTGCCACGTGTTGACACGTGGCATGACACGTGTCTGGTTGTCAGACATCGCCATCGCGATACGCAATGGCGTTGCGCCCAAGTACGTCGCGTATCGCGATCGGCCGCGAATTCAGAAATTATCATTTTGATCCTTGGACTTTTTGAACTTTGATATATTGACCCTATATTTTCGTGATGTTACAGTCCCCACGACCTTAAGATTCAGAAATTTAGTTTGGATTTGATCGGGTTCATGCATTGGACAAAATTTTCCCATCAACATAGCCTTGAACTCATACCAGCTCAAATTATACATTACCTCTCTCCCTTTACTCATTAACATAGCATTCCACCACTCAAGCGCTTCTCCCTTGAACATAAGGGCAGAATATTGGATCTTTTCCTCATTGGAACACTTGCTCGTTATCACAATCGTCTCCATCTCCTCAAGCCACCTCACAGTCGTGATGGCTCCTTTATCACCATGGAACTCTTTCGATCCATAGTATTTGAAATCTTTGAATGAACACCCACTAATCTTAAGTTTCTTGAACTTTTGCCTAACTCCTCCATCAGCGTTAGACTCATTAACACTCTCCTCGACACGAGACGGGTTCGAACGGGATTTAACGGACTTTCGGGAAGGATTAACGGAATGAGAATGTTTAGTTTGTCTAGATTGAGACCTAGCCATGGATTCTTCTCTAACCGCATCCTTAATCATCTTTTGTATCTTATTCATATATTTTTCGGGAATTTCTTCTTCTTGATTACCCACGGGGTCTTTCCCCTTTTCTTTTATTTCTTTTTCTTTTCTTGCATTCTCATTGTTTTTACTTTGTCCAGACATTTTATGGTTTTCTTTTCGATTTATATTTGAAATTCAAACAACATTTCCTTTTTATTAAACATACTCTTATTACACATTTCAATATATATATCACAAAGGATATATATATATTTATTTTACAATACATACACGTATATATATCGTTCCAACGATATATAAATATTGATCATCCTATCTTTATTTCAAGAACGTTTCAACGTTCTTGTTACATACATATATATCACATAACATACAAGACTATATTACACATACTTCTCCTTCACATTCTTCATCCATTCGGCTTTAATCTTTCAAAAACTTCTTCACAACCTTCGTTAATTTGTTGCACTTGTGAAGGAGTGCCTTTCCCATTTTCTTCTTTTTCTTTCCTTCCTCAGCCACTTTCTTCCTCCAATCGTATGTCTCATGCAGAGCGCGGTCCAAGTGTTCTTCATACGACTGTGGGACTGTGTCGGGGTATCCATATTGTGGAGGTGGGTCGCGGTAACCAATGTCACCATTTCATAGTGAATCCTCGGTTCTGGATACGGAACATCGGTCATGTCGGATGAGAGATAGAAGAAGGCTTTAGCGGCTTGGTTTTGCTCTCGGATTTCATAGGCCTGCTCCTCTTCTGTTGGAACTACACCTTGGAACGGCGGGAAGCTTGATGAAGCTTGGTTCCTGAGTTTCTCGAGATATTGGACATATGGGTCAACAGAACCGTAGCTCGGGTTTTGGGAAGTGAGTGATCCATCCATTGATGTTGATATTTCATTGGGATTATCGGGATGCTCTTCTTCCTGTTCAGACTCTTCCTCAAGATCCTCATCTTCTTCGGGATCCTCCTCCTATTCTGGTTCCTCTTATTCCATAGGTTCTTCCTCTTCTTCAGGTTCTTCCTCCTCCATATGTTGGGTGGTCTCGTTGATCATCGGGCGCATTTTGAAACTTTCGTAGGGTATCATTACCCTCATCTTGGGCTTGTGGGATGGCCCTTCGCCATAGTTGGGTTGAGAGTTGACTTCATTCATGGTGAAGCTTCCGGTATGCCACCTTCGTTGATCAGAGTGGCATTGCATCCAGTCGGAGAATGGGGATCTTGGTTCTTCCTTTATTGATCGATTTGAGAGGAAGGCATAGGATGGGTGTGGATTTTGTAGGTATCCTGTTGGGTAATATTGCGGCACTTGTGATGGTTGGTATGTAGGGATTTCCGAGGGGTGGTACGTTGGTACTTCTGAGGGGTGATACATAGGTATTGTCGGTGGGTGGTAGCTTGAGTGTCTTGGTGGTTCATTTCCTTGTTTTGGTGGACTATCGGGAACATTGATTGGATAATGTCTGCTTCCGGGATAGTATACCGGCTTGGTCAAGTCATGTTCCACATCTTGGTTGAAGTATGCTTCATAATATCCGTCACTCATGTTATCCTCGGGGTAAGGCTCGACGATTCTAGTCTCCTTGGCCTTGCGTATGTAGTTCTCCATATATGCTTTGAATGACATCTACATTTTGGGTGGTTTAGAATGATGAGGGAAAAGAAAATGTTACCCGCCTATCTTATCTCTAAAACAAATAATCAATTATTTCCTTTACTTAGATCGAAGCTTGGGTATTGTTTTATGATATCTAATTCGCTAAGATCGATGGCTCTGATACCATTGCTTGTCACACCCCAAAACACGGCTTAGGAGTGTGACGGCTTATGTTGGTACCACAAGTGTAAATAAATCAGAGTTATGTTATATTAGCGGAAGACTTGTAAAACTTGTGGATTAAAGATGTAAATATTTACATAAACAAAAGTCGGGATTTAAAAAGATTCCTGATCTAAGTTCAAAAGATTACTTGTTTTATAGTTACAAAACCACCATTTATATATTAAAGTTTATACAAAACAAATCCGAGCCATCGGATATAAATAGCCCTTCGACATTCCAAGCGCTAATCTTGTTCACCTGCAAAATGTAAATAAAATACGTCAGCAACGAATGCTGATGAACACGCAGACGCAAAAATATTTTCTTTTACTTTATTACCCCTCGAGACTACGCCTGCCTCGGCCCATCGTGGCTTAGGAATAACAAAGTCAAATAACACATTTATAAACTCGAGCCTCTACAATAGGTCACCTCAGCAAACACCGCAGCGTTCGACTTAGTTAAGTACCCGTAAGTATACACATGGTCGTGCTTCCTATAGGAAAGCGTCCTACGACCAGGCGTGGTGCGATGTGCCCACCGCGTACTACCACATATGTAAGGATCCAGACACACATATACTACAGCATGAGGGCTAGGCTTATACTCTTATTTATAACGGTTTTAGGAACACGTAGTTCCTTGTAAACAATTTTCATATAACATGTTTGACTCGTTGAAAACAAGTTTATAAAAGTTTGGCCTCGTATTCACCTTATCGCTTTGGGATCGGCTTCAATCACCGTCCGAGGGTGTTTCCCTTTTTATCTCGCACCTATAGTACGAGTATAAACATACGTTTAAGGATATACAATCCGGCTTAAGACCTTTAGTCTTTTATATTCTCTACCTCGATGAACCTTTAGTTCATATTGTTGGAATACCGTATGCCCGAGACACATAATTAGGTTAATGTGGCTAGCCGTGTTTGATCCAAGTCGGGTCATACCCAATAACGAGTTAGACACACACCAATTATGTATTTGTTAAGATAAGATCTATAAGACAAATACAGAACACGACACATTCAGAAAAACGGGTTTCTGAATAATTACTTGAAAGTGTTAAATAAATTAATTGGTTAATTTATTTATTCAAATAATTATTATTGGAATGATTATTTAACTATGTGTTCTTTTATAAAATGGTTTATAAAAGATGGGGTGTTTATATATTTTACAAAGTATAAAATAAATAATAAAAAAAAAAAAAATATATATATATTTGGGGCCGGTTTTGGGTGGGCCCCACACCCCAATGTATTGGTCAAATCTTGTCATGTATTTGGTATAGATTGAGTATTGTTTACTTGACCTAAATACCTAACATCATGTGGGATGTGATGGAGTAATGATAAAAGGAAAGATCAAGATCATAAGGCATAATACTTTCAAGTAACCAAAAACATTTTCCACTCTTTCTTTTTCTTTTCTTGTAATCGGCCAAAGAAAGGAAGAGGCTCGGGTTTCGGGTTTTTGGTGTTCAAGCTCCCTAACATAGCTCGGTGTGTGTTGGAGGCTCGGGGTATATTCTATTTGAGGATTTTCCCTTTGAAAGTCTAGCATCAACATCATCATCTTCTTCAACATCAACTACATATCTTAAAGGTTTAAGAATGTAAGTTTTACAAGCTTTGATAGTTTAGTTTTTCCCGTATCATTTGATCCTTGCTTCGGGTTTCTAATAAATAGATTATTGGTAATCTTAAGACATGAATGAACTAGGTTGTTCATGAACATATCTTATATTAACTTGTAATATATACATATATATACATATGGATAGATATGTTTAGTTTGTAGATATCACGCTTCCGCCTTAATTGTGACTAGTTAAATGGTTAACTAAGTATTAATTATCCATAGAAACCCAACAAATGGCATCAAGAGCCGGGATACGGGAAACTAAGCTTCGGGTTTTCGGTTTTATATTTTTCCCCTTGAAAGATTTTATACAAAAATAAACATGCATAATTTTTTTGTATTTAATCTTGTTATTATTTTGGTTTTGTTAAAAAAAAAAAAAAAAAAAATATAAAACCGGGTTAATGGGCCGAAACCCAATTCGGGTGAAATTGGGCCGAAGCCCACTTGTTTTGGTTAATGGGCTAACCGGGAAAAAAAAAAAAAGGGAAAGAGTAAATGGGCCGAAGCCCATTTTTGGTTAAATGGGCCGAAGCCCATGAAACTTTCTATTGGGTCGAAGCCCATGTGTTTTGGACATATGGGCCGAAGCCCATAAACATGTTATTGGGTCAAGCCCAAATGGGTTGGGCTAGGCCCGATAAGGTCAAGGGGTTTTGGAATGGGTTCCTAAGACATAACGGGTTATGTTTGTTAAAACTAGACCGAGCCGTAGACCAAAATGGATGTTTGATTGTGGTTGATGTTGTGATTGTAGTTAATTATTCAAAGTTTCGGTTTGTAATAATTAATTAGGGGCTATTTTGTAATTATTTATTCATATGGGTATGTAATAAATAGATTATTTGTAATATCTTTATTTTATAGAAAAAATGTATTAGGACATTTGGTTTTGTAAAATTAAAGAAGATTGCAAAATTGGAAGTTTGGGCCTTATTGGGCCGGGTATGGTGATAATGGGTCTCACAAGCCCATTAAAGGGATTCAAGCCCAAATGGACCTAAGCCCACCCAATGAGCCCAAATGGAAGCTTATGGAAGCTAAGGCCCAAGTTCAAGCCAAATGGATCACAACGGGGTTGAAGAAGATGCTCGAAGCATTTGGATGCGGGATCGAGTGGGAGCTACAACATCCATGTGTCATGTGTCCCTTAGGATTGGACCTAAGACACACACTTGTTTCGGCTAACAAGTGTGGTCTAAAATTAGTGGCTCGTGTCTAGTATAATTATGTATGCTTGTTAATTGATTGTTTGATTGTGTGGTTGTTAGATATTAGGATATCAACTTCGTCACTTAGAATTAATTAACAAAGCATAAAACGGGTTCTAATAATTATCGGTAATTACGTGACACATAGTTTAATAAAATGGATTTATTAACTAGCCGTCTCACGCCCATAATAAAATGGTTTTATTATAAATTAGAATTTTGAAAAATGGTTTCAAAATAATCATGTTACTAAATGCATGTTAGAACATGATTTAAAGTTTTATAACTAGAATTATTAAAACTAAAAATCCCTTTTTGAAATTAAGGATAACAAGTTAAACACCATCCTTTTGTATTAACGCTTAACATATTAGTAAGCTCTTAGTGGGAAAAAGGTCACCTAACCGCGTAGAGTAAATTAATATGTTGAGGTAATATTGGCATATAAATGGGAAAAAGGTCACCTAACCGTTTGTATGTTAATATTACAAGTTGATACAAGTAGGACGACTTAAATTAGAACCATGTGAAGAGGGTCACCCAAGCATGGGGTCTAATAGGTGTTGATGGGATAAACATGCCGACACGAAATATGATTTCAAACCGGTCCCATAAACTCTAGAAGTTGCAAAAGGGTTTGCAATTGTTATGAATAACTACCTTGATAAACCGACAATGGGAAAAAGGTCACCTAACCGGAGTCGGGTTTATCGTTGGATTCTAGATTTTAATTATTAATTATATTTGGTATATATATAAAAGGGTATTAATAATTAAAATATGTAAAACACTAAAATGAACTTAATTAAAATTCTGCAGATGGCCGCACACGTCGACGACAACATAATCCCTAACGTCCAAAACGTATCTCTCCGATCTATTCTCGCTAAAGACCGTCTTAACCACAATAACTTTTCGGATTGGTTCCGAAATTTAAGGATTGTTCTAAAACAAGAAAAATTATATCATGTTTTGGAAACACCTATCCCCAACGAACCGGAAGAAGGAACTGAGGTCGAATACATGAATTGGGTCAAACACACGGAAGATTCCATTCAAGTGTCATGCCTCATGTTGGCGACTATGGTTCCCGAAATCCAAAAGGATTTCGAAAACCATAATGCGTACGACATGATTACTCAACTTAAGGAAATGTTCCTTAAGCAATCGAGGGTTGAAAGGTTCGAAACGGTTCGAGCCTTGCATGCATGTAGAATGGATGATAATCAACCAGTTTCAACTTATGTACTTAAGATGAAAAGTTACATTGATCGCCTCGCCAAGCTCAATTGTCCCATCTCAAAAGAGTTAGCAACGGATTTGATCCTTAACTCTTTGTCGAAAAGGTTCGACACATTCGTGTTAAATTATAACATGAACGGGTGGGACAAAAACATTGGAGAACTTCACTCGATGCTTAAAACAGCCGAGGCGAGTATGGGTAAAAGGGTTTTACCCGTGTTTGCGATCAATGAAGGTAGATCCAAGAATCGATCTCAACCCAATCCTAAGGCTAAGGTAGCAAAAAGAAAGGGTCCTCCTGTGCATCTTAAGGGTAAGGGCAAATCACCGGTTATGGCAAAGAAACAAAAGGTTATGGAACCGAGGGGTCATAAGGATGATCCTTGTTTTGGTTGTGGGGAGACCGGACATTGGAAACGCAATTGCCCGGTCTACCTAAAGGAGCTAAGAGACAAGAGGAATGCGGGGCATACCTCGGGTAATGTCTTTATGATTAATATTGAGCTAAATC
Organism: Bidens hawaiensis; assembly: GCF_021521415.1. Lineage (NCBI taxonomy): Eukaryota > Viridiplantae > Streptophyta > Magnoliopsida > Asterales > Asteraceae > Bidens > Bidens hawaiensis. The sequence goes on from NW_027496520.1 coordinate 12,592, forward strand.
TTATTTCTTCTAACACATGGGTATTGGATACCGGATGTGGAACTCATATTTGCAATTGGTTGCAGGGGTTCAAAAGGAATGAAGACTTAAAGAAGGGCGAAGTGAGTCTTTTCATGGGCAACGGTGCAAGGGTGCACGTGGTCGCTAGAGGAGACTTCACTTTATCGCTTCCAAGTGGTTTGGAAGTTGTTTTGAAAAATGTTTTGTATGCTCCTAGTTTGACTAGGAACATTATTTCTGTGCACCTTCTTAGACAATGTAACTTTGACTTTAAATTTGTAGAATCAGAAATGCATGTATCATCTAATGGTATCTTTTATTTTAAAGCTGTACCAAACAACGGTATTTATGAATTGGTTCATGACAATACCTTAAATAGCTCATTATATCAAACTTCCACTAAAAGACTCAAAAAGGATTTGAGTGATTCCTACATTTGGCATTGTCGTCTTGGACACATAAACAAGAATCGTGTAAATACTCTCCAAAAGAATGGTCTTTTGAAAACAAATGAGTTAGGTTCGTTTGATGAGTGTGAATCTTGTATTCAAGGCAAGATGACCAAAGAGCCTTTCAAAGGTACAAATGAAAGGGCTAAGGACTTGTTGGGTATCATACATACGGATGTATGCGGACCCTTCAAGCCAACTAGTAGGAATAGTGAAAGGTACTTCATTACCTTTACCGACGATTTTAGTCGATATGGGTATGTGTATCTAATGAAACACAAACATGAAGCCTTTGAAATGTTCAAGGAATTTCAAAATGAAGTACAAAATCAGCTCGACCGAACAATCAAGGTACTCCGCTCCGATAGAGGAGGCGAATACCTAAGTGATGCTTTTCAAAGTCATCTTAGAGATTGTGGAATTATTTCACAGCTCACTCCTCCTGGTACTCCTCAACATAACGGAGTATCCGAGAGGAGGAATCGAACACTGTTGGACATGGTTCGATCAATGATGGCACGAAGCTCACTACCGCCATCATTTTGGGGATATGCGCTACTTACAGCGGCTCGTATTTTGAATATGGCCCCGACCAAAAAGGTGGATCGAATACCCTATGAAGTGTGGCATGGAAAGGTTCCATCCTTTTCATATTTAAGGGTATGGGGATGCATAGTTTATGTTAAACGTGACACCCCAAATAAGCTTGAGGCTCGATCCATCAGGTGTATCTTCATAGGATACCCAAAGGATGATATAGGATATATATTCTATGATCCTAGTGAACAAAAGGTATTTGTTTCACGCAAAGGATACTTCTTAGAAACTAAGTTCCTTATGGAAGGACCTAGTGAAAAGAGAGTGGAACTTGAAGAGATTCAAGAATCACTGGATGATACACAGTTGGTCGATACTAGCTTTCAACACGAGGATGTTGAAGGTGATCAAATGGTTGATCATACACACGTTGCTCGCAGATCTAATAGGATTAGTCGACCTCCCAAGAAATATGGGTTTCTTGTGGATGATTGCTACTTGGTCGATTCGGATGAACCGATCTCCTACAAAGATGCTATGTCACAACCTGATTGTGACAAGTGGCTTGAAGCCATGAGCGCCGAGATGCAATCCATGCACGATAACCAAGTTTGGGAATTGGTTGATCGTCCACTTAACTCCAAAATGGTTGGATGTAAGTGGGTCTTCAAGAAGAAGACCGATATGCATGGAAATTTAGATACTTACAAAGCTCGACTTGTCGCAAAAGGTTTCACGCAAACTCAAGGGATTGATTATGATGAAACCTTCTCGCCGGTTGCGATGCTTAAGTCGATCAGGATATTATTTGCCATTGCAGCTCATTTTGATTATGAGATATGGCAAATGGATGTCAAGACCGCTTTTCTAAATGGATATCTTGAGGAAGATGTCCATATGGTTCAGCCTGAAGGTTTTGTCGATCCATCTAATCCTGATAAAGTATGTAAGTTAAGGAAATCAATCTACGGGTTGAAACAAGCATCACGAATGTGGAATCATCGTTTTAATGAAGAAATCAAAGCGTTTGGTTTCGTCCAAAACGGTGATGAGGCGTGTGTGTATAAATGGGCTAGTGGGAGTATAATCATGTTCCTTATTTTGTATGTCGATGATATACTTTTATTTGGAAATGATATACCAAGTATGGAAAGCGTTAAAACGTGGTTAAGTAGTCGTTTCTCAATTAAGGATCTTGGAGAAGCGACATATATCTTGGGAATAAAGGTCTATAGGGATAGAAAAAGGAAATTGATCGGACTTAATCAAAGTGCATACATTGATAAAATCCTAAAAAGGTTCAGGATGGAAAACTCTAAGAAAGGTTTGGTACCTATTCCTAGAGGAACCGTGTTAAGCTCATCCCAAAGTCCTAGCTCTAAGGAAGAGCAGGATAGGATGAAGCATGTTCCTTATGCTTCGGCAATAGGATCTATTATGTATGCAATGATGTGCACTAGACCGGACGTCTCGTATGCTTTAAGCATAACGAGTAGATACCAGCACAACCCAGGTGACAGTCATTGGATGGCTGTCAAGAATATATTAAAGTACCTTAGAAGGACTAAGGATATGTTTTTAATATATGGGTCTGGTGAGGAGGAACTCGTCGTAAAGGGTTACGTGGATGCGAGTTTCCAAACTGACCGAGATGATTCTCGATCACAGTCGGGATATGTCTTCATTTTGAATGGAGGCGCTGTCTCTTGGAAGAGTTCGAAGCATGATGTTGTCGCGTTATCCACTACAGAATCTGAGTACATCGCCGCTTCAATGGCAGCCCAAGAGGCTGCATGGATGAAAAAGTTCATCATGGATCTAGGGATTATCTCTACCATTCAGGAGCCCCTAGAGATATTCTGTGACAATGAAGGTGCTATTGCACAGATCAAGGAGCCTCGTGCTCATCAGAAAATGAGGCACATTGAGCGCAGATTCAACTACATAAGGGATGAAGTTGAAAAGAGAAAGATATGTATTCATAAAGTTCATACCGATCAAAATATTGCGGACCCACTCACGAAGCTCCTCGATAGGCCAAAGCATGAGGGTCATGTTTGTGCATTAGGACTTCGGTATTCTAGTGAGTGGATTTAATCTGTATTTAGTGTTTGTATAAGAACGAATGTAATGGGTATCTCATGAAAATTAATTATGTTTTAATTATTCAATGAGTTATGTTCTATATTTGCATGTTTAATCCATGAATGACTTATGTTGTTCTAAACGTCCGTAGTCGATCATACTTGTGGGAACAAGTATGAAGTTAAGACTATTATGAACCCGGATTGGTTGATATTCATGTGATGAATATAGGGCATAGGTTTGCCACCAAGGTTCATAGATATTTGTGGGATACAAATATTGGACATGATCCGCTCTCAAGGATCACTGCATGGAGTTAGTGCAATTGATCATAAGTAATCCTTGAGTAAAGGCGAGTATCATTGTGTCCTTTGACCTGAGATGCATATCGGATCTGGTTTTTCATCAAGTCTGATATCTTGACTCTATTCTTTGTTATTTTGGTAACACGATGACGTGTAAGAAAGAGCTCAGATATTATATGAGATGTCAACGAGGATGTATGCAGTCAAGATGGGATTTGTTCCTCTTATGTGTTGAGAGTTTAGATGTCTAAGGCCTGTTAAGTTAAATCGTTGAGAGAATGATCACTCTGTGTCTCTTCGATTTGACAGGACATCTAGTAACAAAGGGATGTAATGATAAGACTTACCTATATCATATCAAGTATGGACTTGAAGGGGATGATGTTATTGAATGGCACTTAGTCAAACACACTAGGGATGGTGACCTGTTGTTAGGCGGTATTCACCATTAGCATTAACTTCTTATGAGTCTCGTGCAAGTGGGAGATTGTTGGAATACCGTATGCCCGAGACACATAATTAGGTTAATGTGGCTAGCCGTGTTTGATCCAAGTCGGGTCATACCCAATAACGAGTTAGACACACACCAATTATGTATTTGTTAAGATAAGATCTATAAGACAAATACAGAACACGACACATTCAGAAAAACGGGTTTCTGAATAATTACTTGAAAGTGTTAAATAAATTAATTGGTTAATTTATTTATTCAAATAATTATTATTGGAATGATTATTTAACTATGTGTTCTTTTATAAAATGGTTTATAAAAGATGGGGTGTTTATATATTTTACAAAGTATAAAATAAATAATAAAAAAAAAAAAAAAATATATATATATATATTTGGGGCCGGTTTTGGGTGGGCCCCACACCCCAATGTATTGGTCAAATCTTGTCATGTATTTGGTATAGATTGAGTATTGTTTACTTGACCTAAATACCTAACATCATGTGGGATGTGATGGAGTAATGATAAAAGGAAAGATCAAGATCATAAGGCATAATACTTTCAAGTAACCAAAAACATTTTCCACTCTTTCTTTTTCTTTTCTTGTAATCGGCCAAAGAAAGGAAGAGGCTCGGGTTTCGGGTTTTTGGTGTTCAAGCTCCCTAACATAGCTCGGTGTGTGTTGGAGGCTCGGGGTATATTCTATTTGAGGATTTTCCCTTTGAAAGTCTAGCATCAACATCATCATCTTCTTCAACATCAACTACATATCTTAAAGGTTTAAGAATGTAAGTTTTACAAGCTTTGATAGTTTAGTTTTTCCCGTATCATTTGATCCTTGCTTCGGGTTTCTAATAAATAGATTATTGGTAATCTTAAGACATGAATGAACTAGGTTGTTCATGAACATATCTTATATTAACTTGTAATATATACATATATATACATATGGATAGATATGTTTAGTTTGTAGATATCACGCTTCCGCCTTAATTGTGACTAGTTAAATGGTTAACTAAGTATTAATTATCCATAGAAACCCAACACATATATCTCTTTTACTTGAAAACCTTTAGTTTAAAAGTAATTATAAACCTTTAGTTTATATAAAACCCGACGTTTCTTCTTCTCTAAGAAACGTATTCTTTTTCTTTTATTATTTAAGAATACTCATTATTACTTAAATAATAATTTCATAACAAAGAATATACATATATACTTACACACATATATACATATTTATAATTTAATCTTATTTTCTTTTCTTTGTGTTAGTGCACGAAATGGTTGTCCGTAGCATTCGAATAAGTTATAAATAGTCTAGATTGTTTATTTATTGTAAATGGCCCATTCGCTATGGTTTGTATAGCGAATGACGTCCATTCGTTATATGCTAGGCTAGTTCGTTAAGGTATAAGCTCATTCGTTATGGTAGCATAACGAATGAGAGCTAGTTCGTTAAGTTATCATCACTCGTTATGGAATCATAACGAATGGAGTCTAATTCGTTATGAAGATATAACGAATTATACTAAATTAACGAATTGGTGCTTTGGCCTATAGATAGGCATATTCATGCTCATTTGTTGGTGTACATATTGAAAGAGAGATCTAGATCTAAATCATGCTCTCCATAAGTTATTTCCATCTACCATAATGTATTCTTCCATATTTATCAATAAAGTAATAATTTAACGTTTAGATTCGTATTGTATAATCGATGTATCATAGCGGCTAGATCCGTAACGGGTTTCAACAGTGGTATCAGAGCAGGAGCTGCTCTCGATGCTTCGATTAAGGTATGATCTGAGTTTTTCATATTTATCGTGTTCTTCGGGTTTTGGTCAGATCTGGAGTAATTTAGTGTGTTATTGGTGGATTTGAGTGTGAATTCGTTTTTATGGATGGAAGAGGGAACTTCCTGTGTAATTTGGTGTTAAGTTATGGTGTATTGAGTGATTCACCATGGAAGAGTATGTTAACTTTTGAATTCGGTTTATGATGATTTAGTGATTGTTAAGTTAATTGGATGATGGATTTGTGTTTAGAATTGAAATCCTCATGTTTCTGTGGAATTTGGTGGTTAATTATGGTGAATTGAAGGTTTCACCATGGAAGAGCATGATATGGGTTAAGTTAATTGATGTTGAATTAATGGTTGTTAAGTTTAATGGTTGATATATTCGGAATCGTGGTGAAAATCCGAGTGTTCGGGTAGATTTTCATGGTTATTTATGGTGTTTTGATGATTTCACCATGGATGAAGTTCAAAAAATCCAGATTCCGGCCAGATCTAGTTTTTCCGGCGATGTAACAGCTTTTTCCGGCGGAAAACGTTTTTCCGGCGAAGCAGCTACAGATCCAACAACCTGATTCGTTACTGTAGCGATTCTTTATTACTGTAGCTGATTCGTTAGGAAAGTCTAACGAATCTACTGTAGCAATTCGTTATGGAATATTTAACGAATCAAGTTAATTCGTTAAGCTAATTCGTTAAGGTTACGATAACGAATTAGAGTAATTCGTTAAGCTAATTCGCTAAGGTTATGATAACGAATTAAGGCAATTCGTTAAGTTATTTCGTGAAGGTGATTCGTTAAGGTATTGATAACGAATTAAGGTGATTCGTTAACTGTTATAACGAAGTGAATTCTTAACGAATGGGAGGCCATTCGTGTAACTGTTATAACGAATGAGATGATTATTTATAACAAATTGAGTTGATTCATTAAGTGTATAACGAATCAGTGAATGGTTGACGAATGGTGGATAATTTATAACGAACCGAGTTAACGAATGGAGATGACGAACTAAGTTAACGAATGGGAGAATTATTTATAACGAATTAGAGAGGCAATTCGTTAAAAAAAACAGAGAGAGTAAAATGGCGGGAAAAATTTTCTTGCGTGAATTTTTTCCAGAATACTCCTCGTAAGCGAGTTTTCATTCTTGAAAATTTTGGCGTTAAAATTTATTTTTCGAAATTTTTCGATGAATTTTTAGCGGGAAAATCGGGGAAAATTTTCTTAATTGAAAATTTTCTCGGATGTTTCTAATGTATTGGAGACTCTTCTCTCAAATTTTGGTAATATATTTTTCGGCTGACTGTAATATATTTTTCGGCTGACTGTTTATGCGTTTCGACTGGCCGAGGGGGAGATATCGTGTAATTTAAGGAGGAGTGTGTTAGTTTGTGAACCTTGAAGATTATTTAAGACCTTGCCGAATTTGTCAAGAAAAGGAGGAGATAAAACTTTCATTTGAGATTATTTGGCTTGTATCTTCATACATTTGCAAGGTTTCTTGAAAAATACTGCAATTCGGGTGGTGGTAATTCGTGTTTGAAAAGCTGCGTTTAACTGAGTTCAAGACTGCAGTTGTTTTTCAATTGGTGATTGATTTGTTCAAGATTGAAACCTGACTATGTGGGATACGAGTGTCTGTTCGTTTACTTCTTTCTGAGGGACTTGATCCTGACTATGTTGGCTACGAGTAAATGGCGGATTACTTCTGTTGAGGGGTACGATTCTCGAACGAGTTGATCTTATTGAAGAATATAAGAGTCTTGGCATTGGAGTGAAGAATATGATCATTTGAGGTTTATTAATGGAGGTTGGAACTCTGAATCTTATGATGCCCAAACATTAGTGCATCTTTGCGAACGAGATGTGGAAGAGCTTCAAAGAGTATATTTGGATACACGTTATCAAGAGAGGGAAAACCGAAGTGAAAGATGTTGAATGATCGAGTTGTTCATGAAGATGTGTGACGAGGTTAAACGTAAAGATATGTTTTTTTCTTTTACCGGTGTTGACGGATAGCTGATGACTTGCTGCTGATTGTTGAAAGATTTAACCATATCATACGCCAGTGGATGATCGGAATGATCTCCAAGAGTTGCTCACAATGAGGGGGTGATCTGATATGAGAAGCTACAGGTTGTTGGTTTGCTAAAAAGATTTAAAGATTGTCCGTTTGCACAAGCACGGAAATCATCAGTCAAGGGGGAGTCTGTTAGTGCACGGTTTGTGACTGGTGATTTGCAGTTAAAGTATTCAAGATTAAAGTATTCGATAGCTACGGAAAAGGGGTAGTCTGTTAGTGCACGAAATGGTTGTCCGTAGCATTCGAATAAGTTATACATAGTCTAGATTGTTTATTTATTGTAAATGGCTCATTCGCTATGGTTTGTATAGCGAATGAGGTCCATTCGTTATATGCTAGGCTAGTTCGTTAAGGTATAAGCTCATTCGTTATGGTAGCATAACGAATGAGAGCTAGTTCGTTAAGTTATCATCACTCGTTATGGAATCATAACGAATGAAGTCTAATTCGTTATGAAGATATAACGAATTAGACTAAATTAACGAATTGGTGCTTTGGCCTATAAATAGACATATTCATGCTCATTTGTTGGTGTACATGTTGAAAAAGAGATCTAGATCTAAATCATGCTCTCCATAAGTTATTTCCATCCACCATAATGTATTCTTCCATATTTATCAATAAAGTAATAATTTAACGTTTAGATTCGTATTGTATAATCGATGTATCATAGCGGCTAGATCCGTAACGGGTTTCAACATTTTGTTATGTTATTTCTCTTTTATCGAGGCATCGAGTATAACCTCGACTTAAGGCTTAAGCTTTTAATATAATATTAAATTATATTCATTTTGTCGTTACGCCTAACCTTGTTGGCGTTTTGGAAACCCTAAGAACATGAGCAGCACTCCAACGCCGCTTCTTTTTTCTTGATCAACTTTGGTATACCTTTCTTGGCACGCCAACGATCATCAATCTTCGACAATTGCCGACACGCCTTTCGAGAGAAAACACCTTCTTTGTTGTATGTGGGTGGAGGGTGGCACACACTTCGAGGAAACGTTGACACGGAAATCGAGGATCGGGACACATTTATCGAGGAATTATGGCACGTTTGTCGATATGGATCGAGGGTTGGGATTTCGGAGTTTAGAGAGAGAGTAGAGAGAAGATTGTATGTGTAATTTGGTGTGAAAATGTGAAGACCCGAGGCTGCTATTTATAGGCAAAATTCTGGAACCCGTCGCGGTATGCGACGGCCTCATGGGCACCCGTCGCGTAGCGTGACGTAGCATTGCGCAGTCACAACATAGGTCTGCCACGTGGCAGACGGTGTGCCACGTGTTGACACGTGGCGGACGATGTTCCACGTGTGGCCACGTGTCGGGACACGTGGCAGACGGTGTGCCACGTGGCGAAATTGGGTCAGACGTGTCAGGCCACGTCATCGCGGTACGCGATGACGTTGGTTCAACAGCGATCGCGTATCGCTGTTGACCCTTTCTAGAAGCTTTGACCAAGCCCCATCGCAATGGGCTTGTCTTTTGTCTCGTCGCGTAGCGCGATAGGACAAGAAAACAAATTTTTCATTTTAAACCCTATGGTTTGGAATTTGGCATATTTTAGTCCTTAGACTTTAGAAAGTTTGACATTTTGAACTCAAAATTTTCTCAATGTTACACACGGGCTCTAAAACTAGAATTTAATAAAAAAAACAGGTAAAAAAACAGCAGGCCCATCGTTTAACCAAGGTAACCCAACGGCGAGTGATCCCCTTCAAGCTTCAGAATCCACTCTCCACTCTCCACTCTGACCGTCGAGGGCTTCGAGTGTCCAACCATTCAGCCACATGCAATCTTCAATCAACGAACTCTGTTGTTCGACTCAATTTTCAAACTCATCAATCATCATCGATCATCTATCTATCTTTAATTTATATTTTCAAATCTAATATGAGCAAAAGAAAGAAGGTTAGTTTTGATTATATATGTTTTATTTATAATTTATAATTAGAATTATATTTATGTTTATCATTTATACTTAGGAGAAAGTGAATATGAGGCTGTTAAGCATCGATCTAACCTTATTTGTGAAACCCCAAAAACTATGTAGTTTTAAAACAATTAAAAAGTTAATTTTATTTATATAATCCTGTTTTCTCTCCTTTAACTTCTCAATTCTCATCCCTAAGTTGTCATGTATACGTCATTATGATCGATACACACCTGCACTATTAACCAAAAATCATTAAAGATCATCCATCATATATCCTTGTTCTAAATTTAAGCAGCTTACCCTATATTGCCATCCAATAATGAGGATGGTAGACAACCCCCAAATTCTCGATTCTTGTTTTCCACCTGTAATGGGATTTAACAAACTTTTGTTTATCTTGTCTTCTTTCTTATTTTATGTGAAGCAATTTCTGGTAACAACGAAAATTAAAGTAATTTTTAAGCCATTAATGGAGAATACAAAGATTGTAGCAACGTATGTTAATGTTTTATATTCAAAGCAAAAGTCTGAGTAAAGATTTTTGTGTCATGCTAATTTAATTTTAAACATCTCAATAAATACTTCATAAGTCTAGCCCATTAAAACTGATACCAAGTTCGGATACAAGCTTAATTATAAGAATATTTGAATGCATCAATTTGGAGGAATTGCAACGAAAATGGATGACCAGTATGTTCTCAATTTGAGGCGTTGAATATTTTTAGTTTTACTTTTTGGTAATCTATTCGGTCAATTGTGATGTATAATTGAAGAAGAAGATTGCTTGCAAGTTCAGTATAATTGGAAATTAGTTACGGGATTAGAGGTTAAATGAGAGAAAACAAGATTAAAATGAATAAAATTAACTTTTAATTGTTTTGAATCAAAATACGTAGTTTTGGGGGTTTCGCATCTAATATAAGATGTTTAACAGCCCCATATTCACTTTCCCCTTATTCTTATGCTTGATTAGAATTATATGTAATATGTTTATATTTAGAATTATGTGTTAATTGTAATACATGTTATTATATGAATGATGATTGCATTTGTTATATTGAAAATGAGACTTTTTTTTTAAGTTGTGATTAAATATGTTATTAGCTATAGACGTATGCTTCCATGTAGCTTTTTAAACCCAAGACACATATTTACTATTAAAATCCCATGGTTTAACCATTGTTATTTTTCAGTTGGAATGTAATAGGTTTCTTTGAAGACGGTTATAGATGAGCATGTATGTTTCCAGATATGAATATGTTTTCTTAGCCTGGTTCTTTTTTATTCATCCTATAACTACCAAGCACGTAGTTATCTATCTACCAGCACAAAAAAAATGGGAAAAATTCCCAAAATATCCAAAGAAGGAAAGAGAGAGAAAAAAAAGATCCTAAATATGTCTAGACTTTCAAAACAACCCACTAAATATGTACTGAGGCGACGCATTGGTAAAATAAAGACGAGATTTTTAAACTAATAAAAAGTTGACATGTGGAAAGAATCTGACACACCCGACGAGATTTTTAAAAATCTCGTGGTTTCCGTCCATATTTTATAGTTAAGTCACTTTTTAAAAAGCAGTCTCTCCAGACAGTATTTTTATGTTTCTTGTCTGGTCCGTTCATATTATTTTTTCCTTGGAAAAAGAGTTTTCTGAATCTCGTCTTTCAGGACGCATTTAGATTGAATTTCGTCTTCGAAGTTCATATTCTCAAGTTTCTTCTTCCAAGTTCATTTAGATTGAAACACCACACAATTTCATCAGTTACGCGTATAAACCCAAACATCATTTGCTGCATCCCACACTTGATTAACCCGGATGAAGGTAAAAGGGTACATGATGTCTTGGTTGGTGCAATCAAAATGAACAAGGTACTCACTTTCACCCATTTTGCTAATAACTCTTTCCGTCCACCAACCATCATTAGCATAAACATCCACCATCTCACCCAAATGAAAACTGCTCACCTCAACAGATGCGGGTTCCGGACGTATTTTTCGGCCTTCACAAACTCCCGAAAAGTCCCGGACGAATCATTTTCGAGTAGGGTACGGTATTGAACAATATATTCATCTCCAAATGTTGAGATTATGTTACCGCTGTAGTACGATCCCAAAAACCCAGGACCCAAATCCGCAGCCTCGACTCGATCTCCTCTCTTATACTTCATTTCGCTAAACTGATATTGTTATGAGATTGATGGATCGGATGTTATAGATATAAGAAGATATAGATATAGGAATAAAATAGGATTTGAATTTACCAGATAAGAAACTTGAGAATATGAACTTGGAAGACGAAATTCAATCTAAATGCGTATTGAAAGACGAGATTTAGAAAGCTTTTTTTTCAAGAAAAAATTAATATGAACGGACCAGACAAGAAACATAAAAAACCGTCTGTAGAGACTGTTTTTTAAGAAGTGACTTAACTTTAAAATATGGACGGAAACCACGAGATTTTTAAAAATCTCGTCGGGTGTGTCAGATTCCTTCCACATGTCAACTTTTGATTAGTTTAAAAAATCTCGTCGTTTATTTTACCAATGCGTCACCTCAGTACATATTTAGTGGGTTGTTTTGGAAATCTGGACATATTTAGGATCTTATTTTTCCTTCTCCTCTTTGGATATTTTGGGAATTTTCTCAAAAAAAAAAATTGGATCTACCCTAATGTCGGTGGTTACAAAATTCGCAGAGAACAACATATTTTAGATTTGAGTATTTAATTAATTAAACTAGACTTTGACTTTAAGACTGGTATGAAAGTGAAGTCATCTTCACCTCGTAATTAATCACCACAAAACAGTTGCTACTACCACCTACCACGATTAGTTGACTTTTTAAAACCAAGTTGGAATAGTGTACTGTGTACAAGCAACAAAATAATAAAATTATGTCAACAAAAGATAAATATAGTTGAAAATTGAAATACAAAAACAGGAATTTGAAAAAAAAGAAATCATACACATACCGCCGAAGATCACGATGCCATGTGAGAACGTTCTTGTAGGTCAACCTCGCAGTTACATCAATCATGATGATGGCACATTGATTGTATTAGTAAGGAGTTGTTTTAGATGGTTTTTTTTTAAAGAGTTCATACTTTATACATCATTTTTTTTATAATTTAACTCATATTTATTAGAATTTATCTTTCATTTTAAGAAATGTCTCTCACATTGCATACATCAATTTTATATTTATATTACTCAAAAACAATTATTTTATTACATTTCTCATTTTTATACACTCACAATAACTCACAAACAATTATTTTATTATATTTTTTTATTTTTATACACTCATAATAATTCAATGTATGATAAATAATAACTTTTTAAATACATAAAAAGTTAGTGCAGCAACGTTCTAGAATTTAAGTTGGGATAAACAAATAGCGAATGAGGTGAAGTGGTTTTTAGTATATTTTTTTTTAAATTATAAAGACAAGTGAGGGGATGATGGTTGTGTTGGAAATACTCTTTGGGCATGTTTGAGGAATTGAAATTTGTCAAAAGATCACTGGATACTTTGAAATTTACCAAAAGAAATTGGAATCTAAGGTTGCCTAATTAACGTGCTTTTGGTTTTAAAGATTCAATGGAATATTTTATAACTAGAATATGAATCTCATCCCTTTGGCGTGTTGGTTCATAGGATTAGGGTAAAAGTAATAGGGCGTGGTTGAGTCCTAAGTGATTTAATCAAAACTCAACACGTAGGCGATGACAAAGCCCTAGATCAAGTTCCAGAGAGTGTAGTGGTCCACGTGATCCGAGACTTGATTGAATTTTATTTTTTTTGTTATGCACACAATTATAAATTAAAATACTTCATTAAAACATAAATAAAAAGAAAATAAAAAGGAAAATAAAAAATACATATAAATAGCATTTATATTTTTGTGTCGTCAATTCCTTCCGAATACGATCTTTTTCTTCCTCCATTAGCGCTTGGTCGGATGGCGGTAGGTGGCTAAAGTCTTTGTCTAGAAAAGCCAAACTCTTGAAACGGTTTTTTTTATGTCGAGCTTCACCAATGAGAGGAGACCACTTACAATTCCTTAATTTCTTTGTTATAGCCGTCATCAACAACCGTTTTTTTTCCACGATCCCTACCCGGAGTTCCGGGCGGCTGCAACCTTGGTCTTTCAAATGACCTTTGGACAAGTTTAGGTCGAAGTCAATTTGATTCTCCGACTCGCTCGAAGAGACTTATGTGCCGGACGCACTAGTTTTTGTCCGCTTTGCCCCATCAGCCACGTCCTCCACACATATATAGTTCAATCAATTTCGAGCACTTTCTTAACACCTCCCACAAGTAGCCTTCGTCAAACGTCTTCACCACCCTGTACCTCCTCAACACCTCTTGTTTCCATTCATCACAAGTGAATTGGTAAACCGCGAGATCATCGGGCTCACTCGACCGAATTTGGTTAACATTGCGGTTATGTATGTTGGTAAACAATCCAACATATTTACGAGTATCGGTCCACCGACCCGATATCATATTTTCGGTGCGATCCCTACTCCCCACTTGATCATAAAAACATTCCTAAACCTTGGCCCAAAAAACTCAAGCTCTTTGAAAGTCGGCTACAAAATAAATAACAAAAAATGTAATAAGTACACACAAAACTTAAAGATATATTAAACAGTAAAATTCGCGAAATAGTTTACCCGTGTTCCGATCTTGTGATATTTCAATCCAAGCTTTTGCCAACGTAAGTTTCTCTTCTTTAGACCACGGAGTAGACTTCCACTTAGCCGGTGCCGAAGGACCATCCGCTTCTCCAGTTTTCTTCCCTTTTTGTGAGATCGTTTTGCCGGCTTCTCCGGTGCCGGCTCCGTTAGTGTTTCCGGGACCGAATAATCGTATTGTGACATATCCATGAACGCTTGAAACGATTCGTCCCATGTAGTTCAATCCCTGGGAAATTGAGGGTCGTTGACGTTGATATTATCGTAACCCGAGCTCGACATGGTTTTTAATTTGAGTTACTTGAGAGATTTTTAAATTATTAGAGAGAAATGTAGTGAGAATGATATGTTATTTTTATAAAATGGGGGTAGTTATTTATAGTGGGTTTGTAACAATAAAAAAACGTTTTTTTTTACATTTAATAATAGCCCAACGGCTATTTTTTTTAAACATCACTAGCCAATGGCTAGTTTCCGCCCCGCGGTCCCGGCCACCCCTCTCGTCCGCGCCCCTGATCACATGAACAGTGTAGTTGTGTACATGGCGGCCACGTCGTCCACGCCGGGCCAGCCGCGCCCCACTACCATACCCTTTGTTGGAATTGTTTTTGAGTTCCATTCTAAATGTGTTTAGCTGTCAAATGAACCATTTTTTTCCATTATAAAATAGTGTTTACATCAAATGAATTGATTTAATTTTATCAAATTCCTTTATCTAAAGGATTTTAACAATCGTTCCAAAACCCGAAGGATTTCACCAAAAGTATTGGAATTTCCGACTACCACAGCCCAACCCTCATCCCTAATGTGTTTCGTCACTGATATGTATCAATCACGATATGGTCCAGTACACTACTAGAAAAATAGCCTTTAACGACGCGCATTGCGTGTCATTAAAGGGGTAGATGACACGTATATGCTTGTCAAGGAAGGCACCGTCAAAAAAAGTTCATGACGCGTATTAATATGTCATCTTTTTATGACATGCATTTGCGTGTCATGGTTTTTGGGTTTAAAAAAATATATTATATATAGAATTATTAATTTCCATATCAAATGACAATTCTCATAACACAAAAAAAATTCATATTCAGAAAAATAATGCATTTTATACAATATTTTATAAAATACTAATATTACATACAACATTCAAAGTTAACTAATATCAATACATACTTTAAAAAAAAAACAAATGGTGCCACAAAAGTCAACCAATCTTCAATGATTTTCTTCAATCTCGGTATTCTTCACTTTCTTACTTCTTTTGTTCTAATAAGTTCATTTTCCAGAATAAGAAATGCATACCTAAAAGCAATGAACCCCATTGAAAAAGTTGAGATAAAAACCTAAAGACTTAAACAAGAGAATTTAACAATCATATGCTCAATAATAAAGAACGAGGGGAATGTTTTGTTTCTACAAATATCATAGCTGACACATGTTGATAATCAAATATGCGGTTGTCTTTGATTAATGACAGAGTAAACAAAGTGCACGAAAAAACACGACATTTAAATTACCTGCAATGGTGTTGAATATAGTTGACTTGGTAGGTCATTCAGGTATCATAATATGAATTGGAATCCTTAGAACGGCATAAAAAGAGAATAATCAAAGAGTGAAAGGTATTGACTAAAAATAAATATACTAATATTGAAGCTTAGCATCTAATTCAGATGCATATATCTTAAGTGTGTTTGTTTATTAACAAGTGCCACCAGAAATTGAACACTAAATGATTAGATTTCATAACTTCAATGATACGCAAAGACCTCTACAAAAATGTCCCCAACACTAAAGATCTAGTTGCCATGACAGAGATTTGCTAAGAATAATTTCTCAACAGTATATATTTTATTTGTTAAAATTTAAATATTCTTACTTTATAAATCTGTTTTAAGAAGAAGGCACTCTTTGGCGCTTTTCCGCAACTACAGATACAATAATCAACGGGCAGTCTTGGTCCAAATTAAAAATGTCAGCGAAAGTCAAAATCCGAATATAAGTGATACGTATAAAAACATTTATAGTTGAAGTGGTCAGATAAAGCGATAAAGTAATCAGAGTTTGACATGCTATCAATAAAATAAAACCTTAATAAACCCGTTTCTATACAACTGAGTTAAGATTGCCAATCCTTGAAATAAATACAAATAGAAAAAAGGACAAAAGTACCTACACTTAGTCACGTATATTTGAGGTTTCACATAAGTGTGAAATATCATATTTTCTTCTTTGTCAACAAAACAAACACGAGCTAATAGGTCAAGGGATCCATCACTACCACACCCAATCATTTGGCAGTCAATGGTAACTGCTTTAAGGCATTTACCAATGCAGGTTTCATCTTCTAAAGATACATAATCTATGTAGGCATATTTATAATTTCCTTCAAAAAATTAACATAAAGGCATAGGAACATATCTTATTTGCTTAATATTTAGAGTTACTAGAGATAGGCAAAATTGGCAGATCAGGTAGGTTCATGTAAAAATGGTCGTTTATCGTGCGGATTGTAATGGTCGGATCAGGCCGACATGCGTACGTACATACAATTATCAATTACAATTAGCTAGAAAGATTTGAAAATATCTGATTTAAGGAAGAGAAACTTTAATATACGTTGCTAACGAAAATAATCCAGTTGATGCAAAGTACGCCAACAAATAGATAAAAGTATAAATAAAAACGACCAACAACAAAGAAGAGATGCTATAAGCCATTGTGTCACATTTTAATAATGTTCAATTGATGCCAAAGAGAGAAAGAAAAATTATTCTAGTGCAACAAATTAAGATACACAGGTGCTAAAGGCCATCGTATCGCAACTAAAGCATACACAAACCAAAAATTAAACCCATTCTTACCATGAACTTATGGATCAAATAGACAATGGAAGCACATGCAACATAAAAAAATAATAATAATAATTCACCAATGCTTCAATATGTGCTAAACAGATAAGTAGCAATTAGTCTAATACAATAAACTGAGATATGCAGATGCTAAAGCCAGGTTTGGAATCAAAGAAATCTAAATCTTAACTATCAAATGCTCATCTATTAGTTTGAAATTATGCCAGTTTCAAGTTGATGAAGATATTAAACACAATAATTAAGTTATCTTTATACTTTGTTTCTAGCCTCCACTAGTCCAGTGTCTAACCCCTCAATGTGTTATCCAAAAGGATTGTATCATCCAAACTAGGTAAAAAACTAAAAGATTAAAATAATCAATTAAATATAAACAACAATTTTTGAACTCATATCCATAAAAGTCCTAATGCTAACTGTCTAACCAACTATTAGATAAAATTAATCAAACAAGTCAACAAATATGATAAACATCATCAAAAATAAGCATGTACATTCACTTTTCGATAATCGAACATAGAAAACCAAAGGCGACGATTCAAACCGTGATTGTCCTGTAAGAGGTCATGATCAATGTACAAAAATCACATTGAAAATTGAGAGTGTAATCGAACCTGTTGTTGAGATGAACGGTAAGAAGTACCAAACTAAAGAAGTAAAAACCCTAATTTTTCACAGATTGACGGTTACCCTAGGGTTTTGAGCGATGAACACGATGTTGCTGCAAACATGATTCGAAATTGGACAGAGACAATCATGAAGAAGCTGCAAAATTTTTGGGAATTTGACAGAGACTAGTGTTGTTCGATCATCGATTAGGATTTGCGAGAGAGAAGAGATAGATCGATAAGATAAAGGGAAAAGGGAAAACAGGGGTGCAACATAGAAATAAGAACGTGACATTACAAAGATGACATTCATAGATGTCTCCTGTGTTTTTTTTTTAATTTTGTCACTAAACAATGACGTGTAACTTGTTTGTCATTTTCCGCATGTCATTAAAGGATATTCTTTTAGTAGTGGTAATGTTATGGCCCAACACCGATGTCACCTAACACCTACATATTCCGTCACTGCGTACGGTCTGGTGTCTTCTACTATCTGTGATATACACATGCGCAACGGCTGTGGTTACACGTGCCCGTACCAACTTTGGGTTACACACGCACTAACAATGGTTAAGATATGAACTCTTGAGCACAACATAACCTAGAACATAGTTGACTTAAGGGTTGACAAGACTCAAGAGAGTTGGTGCTAGCTCAAGCCTGCTATAGGGGTGAGATTAAAGTCCTTTTCTTATTTCTAATGGTGAGACACCAAGATCATTTTTAACACATCTTGCCGCGAGTGTCGCTATACGGTTCTAAATGTGTGGGCACAAATCCTCACATATTTATTTTTGTGAGCTTGGATTCGGATCTAAGATCATGGATATGGTGAATTTGGATCACACGTTTGATATATAGTGTGGATTTCTCATTGACAAAGTGGCTTAACATTGTAAACTAAAGAAAGAGTTGGAGGAGGGAACCCTTACCCAGGTACCCATTTGGATACCCATCACCCCACCCCGCAAGAGGTATGACACCGGTAAAACACCTCCATTCAGTCCGCGATAGATCTGGGCCGACCCTCAGGATCGAACCCGCGCCACTACGGCTTCCCTGTCTTAGTAGAACTTCATTGGTGACGGGTACCTCAAGGCCGCCTGGAGTGGGATTCGAACTTGAGACCTCCCATAGGAAAGCCCAAGCCTTATCCAACCCAGCTAGACACCAATTGGTAACATTGTAAACTTGATCCACACATATTTGTCTTGGGAAGTTGACTCCAATATTATGGTGGCTTAAAGCATTCACATATCGTGGCGAGTAATTACTAGCATCCAACATGTTTATGTGTCGTATACTTTCACGCAGTAAATCATGCACAAGAAACGAACTTTGAGAAGTTAATTCTCATGTTGAATCACCATACCAGTATATCATTTTGCTCGATTTACATAGCATGTTTATACGATGCATTACAAATTTACACATGTTAGTAGAGTATTACTGATGTTATAGGAGCATGTCTTTCCATGGTCTTCAATATAGCATTTTCTCCACTAAAATTACCTAGTATCACTTCTTGATCATACTTTTAACAATTATTTGTTCCACACTTCATTTTGTTTTAAGACAATGTGTAGTTAAAACGTCTCACCCTTAGACGTTATGCATCATGTGGCATCCCGTCATCATTTGAGAGTTATGCAAAAAAGTGGCGTAGTGGCGAAACGCCATAACTCTCCTACAATAATTACATTTATTCCATCTCTCTCTCTCTCTCTCTCTCTCTCTCCCCACACACAATTTTATTACATTTAAGCGTTTTGTAGAAAACGCTTTACGAAAACGCCGGCCAAAAACGCCGGGGAGGGGGGGGGGTGCCCCCGGCGTTTTCATCCAAAACGCCATCATAAAGCCGTGACTACGAATGACCTAAAAACCAAATGATTCCTACTTTGACTTTTGAGGAGCGAAGGAGTTAGTACAATAAATGTACTTATGCACCATTTAGAGGGTCCTTCAGACAACATTAGAGCATTCACATCTTATTCACTATATCTAAATATATAACTACACTAAAAATCACTATGTTTTCTTTTTTCTTTCAACTAAATAATACATTTTTATATCTTTATCATTAATTTTTCTCCCTTCACTCACGTATAACCACTTTCAAAAAATATTAAAAAAATTATAGGATGCTACAAGAACGTTTTATATATATAGAAAAATTACTGAATTTTAGTTTTTCTTTATTCACAACACCCCAAACCACCTCTTATATTATAAAAATCGCACTCACTGAATTTGATAGACAAATTGTGAAGGATGTTTTGACACGCAGACAAGGAGGTACTCAAATGCCTCAATATTTTGTGAAAAGTCTTGGTTGATGAATAGACAAACTAGTAGATCCGAAGCCTTTAATATATAACTTCGACAAATAATTCTAAATTAGTAAATTTTTATAGAAGTAGACGTTCACCATTGATTGTTGAAGTTGACTTATAAAGTTTGGTGTTTTATATAAATCATGGAATGGATATTCAAACGATCACACAACTGAAATCCTCGTCCTCTCTTTCGTTCAAATTTCAGTCATTACTTTAAAATCGTTCAAGTTCTTGTCGATTCTTACGCAAAGGTATTAAAAACCAGTTGCTACCTCTTGTCATGCACATTTTGGTTTTAATCATTATTAATAATTAATGGTGTAACTATGCAGATGAACCAGCCGCCACCCCAGCAACAGCAACTTCAGCCACCGCCTCTCCCGCAGCAGCCTCAACCACCACCCCAGCCCCAACAACAGCCGCCTCAGCCACCACCTCAGCTGCAACCACAGCAGTCACCACCCAGCACACAGCAGCCGCAGCCACCACCTCGACCACAGCAGGCCCAGCAGCAAAGACAAGTTTGGAATCTACCTGGCCTAAATCCTGTTGAAGGTATGCGTATGCTTGCTTCCTAGCTAAAAATTTTGCATTCTCCGTTTGCTTCCATCATTGTCTCTCTTTCAAATCACAAAACCATCCACCAATCATCACAAAAATACAAGTTTATTCAGACAACCAGACCTTGCCTTCATTTTTAACCCATGACACAACTATCAAACATATTCTAAAAACATATGTTAAAATTTCAAATGGCACGTCATTTCATATGATACTAATCATTAGAAAAATAAAACAATATTCACAACAATTTATAACAAACAAGAGACAGAGAACGGTCGAATTTCAGACCTAATCGTTCAAATAAAAAATGGTAGGGTCTTTATATTTTTTTTAACCCTACGTGTTCGCATGTGATGTGGTGTGGACCGTTTGGAAGCTAAACAACCCAATCTCTTCGTCTGCATTGTTTAAGTTAATTTCATGATGGGCATTCGAGGTGATTGAGAGGATGAATCCGAGGTTTTGGACCGATTGGAAGAAGAGATACTCATCAACGGAATAAAATGTCAGCTTTATTTCAAAATGGTCCAGGCTTTTACCTCCGTAAATGGCGTACCCATTTCTTGATAGGGCAAAGAATAAGAAAGCTAAGAGATGTGAAGGAAAGCCGAATTTCTGGATGCCCAGACCTTGACGGCATTTAGGTTTATAATCAAATCACAATTAACAAAAGTTCCACAAGACACCCCAAACAAAACAGAAAGGCCATAATGGTCCTTAACAAACCAAACTTAAACAAGACAAACAAAATACTTCAAATAATCAAACAAAGCAGACTGTTCGTATCAATGCCCCCGCCATAACACACTTTTTGACCTCAAGAAGTGAGCTCGTTGAAATTGGGAAAACGCAGCTGTAAGTCATCAAGGTATTCCCATGTGGCGTCTTGAGTCATCTGCCACTTCCAATGAACAAGTATCTTCATTGCAGCCCTGTTAACCCTTTTAACAAACTTCCGATCCAACATTTTCCGGCAGTGGCGGAGCTAGGAATTTTTTCCTATGGGTTCGGAATTTTTAGATGTTCAATTTTTTTCCGACCTCAAAGTTTTCGGGTCCTAATGGGTCGGGTCCATCATTCGGCCAAATAATAAAACACAATATCACAACCATAACAAAAGTATATTATCAACATTAAAATAAAATACAAAGTGATATTAATAAAAAGGCTTACCTATTATAATTGTTCCATACGCCTTTTCATGTGTTGAAAACGAATAATAACATCTTCGGTCGCGACCATCGGAAACAACTCATTTTCAATATAGCAAATGCAGACATTATTCATATAACCGCTACCCGTTCGATTAGTTCGTATACTTTTGTAAAATGATGTTGATTGGTCTAGTTTGTGTAAGTTTACATTTAAAAAAAAACTGAACTTTGGTACGTTGTTCGTTCCTTCGATTCAAGATTCTTGCTAGGTATAGGAGTTTTTTAATAATATTTCAGCCATTCAAAAGAATAAAAATGAATATGGATGAATGATGATGACCATTAAACAAAATATGGCTACACATATTATTATAATAGAAATAATATTTGTCTGGACCTATTTTTTGTGAGCACAGAAAAATTAAAAAGACTGCTGAAACCATTTCCTTCTCCATCGTTGCACTGAAATTAAATGACATGTACTCAAAATGTCAAAAACGATGACATATTAGCTGAAGAAGATGACATCGTTGTCTCTCTTTGAAATTCAAGTTTTGTTTTTTTATTCACCGGCGAACGATGAAATGTTTCCAGAGATTTTGTTACACTGGGTTCGTTCGCCGAAAAAGAATGGGTTCGCTAGCTAAATCGTACCTAGAAGTTATATAAAAAACCAAAAATAGACCGGGTTCAGCTGAACCCGATGACTTTAATGTGGCTCTGCCACTGCTTTCAGGTAGCAAACTAAACCGTGGTCCCGTCGGGAGAGGAACTACTTTGGATGGTGGTCCGTCTGCATTTTTAAGCAACGACACATGAAAAACGGGGTGAATCAGAGATAGAGATTCATCTGGTAGATCCAACCTGTAGGCGACATTACCAACCTTTTCTATAATAAAAAAACGGCCAAAGTATTTCGGTGTGAGCTTAGAGTGCTTATGAACCCATAGGGAATTTTGCATGTACGGTTGTAACTTGAGGTAGACCCAATTACCTGCTTCAAATTCTCTCTCGGTGCGGTGCTTATCGGCTTGCTATTTCATACGGTTTTGAGCCTTAAGTAGCGATTGTTTCAAGACCCTCACTGCGGCCTCTTAGTCTTGCATCATTTCATCAACCTCCTTATCGGTCGTGCCCTTGGGAATATAAGGGATATGCACGGGAGGGCGATACCTATAGAAAGCCTCGAAAGGCGACTTTTCCAGTGAAGAATGGAATATAGTGTTATACCACAACTTAGTTAAGGACACCCATTTAACCCACGTGTGGGGTCGTTAAACCACCATGCATCGTAAATACCCTTCCAAACACCTATTAACAACTTCCGTTTGCCCGTCGGTTTGCGGGTGGTAAGCCGTGGACAATTTGGCGGACACCCCTTGAAGCTTTAAGAATTCCGTCCAAAATGAACTTAAAAAAAACGGATCACGATATGAGAGAATCAAGTTAGGGAAACCATGCAGTTTATAAATATTGTCGAGAAATACCTGAGCAACTTCCTTTGCAGAGAACAGGTGGCCGAGAACCATGAAGTGACCGTATTTCGTGAGTCGATCAACCACCACAAATATAGTATCTTTACCCTTGACATTCGGTAACCCGGCCACCTATAAAATCCATGGAAATATCCGTGAAAATAGTGTTGGGAACCGGTAAAGGTTGTAACAGCTCCGGTGATGAAACATTTTCATGTTTAGCCCGCATACACACGTAACACCTACGGACAACCTGTTGCACCATCTTTGAAACTCCCTTACAAAAAAAGACCCTTCACCGTTGAACCGTGCCCCTAACCCTGAGTGACCGCCCATCGGTGAATCATGACGGATCTTAACAATCTCATCCCGCAAGTGGGCGTCTCCCCAACCACCATGAAATCACCTTTGGTCAGCCACATTCCATTCCATTTAAATATGGGCAAAATTTCACCACTTTTAAGTTTATGTATAATATTTTGAACATCAATATTGGACTTGACTATCCATAACTCTTTGTAATAATAAAGGTTTTATTTGTGAGATGGCAGTAGTGAATAATGTGTCACCCTGAACCCGTGATAAGGCATCAGCTGCAACATTCTCTCAACCCTTTTTCTACTCAATGCAATAATCATAGCCCATGAGTTTCACGAGCCATTTATGTTGTAATGGAGTTGTCACCTTTTGGGTCAGAAGATGTTTGAGACTTCTCTGATATGTGCGTATAATAAATGGGCCCGTGATGAGATAATAGTGCCACTGTTTCACCGCCATCATGATCGCTAGCAACTCCTTCTCGTACACTGATAACACGTTCTGTTTTGGGGAGAGAGACTTGCTTAAAAATGAAACCGGGTGGCGCTCTTGCATTAGAACCGCCCCTAGCCCACCTGCTAAAGCATCAGTTTTCACAACGAATTGTTTAGTGGGATCAGGCAATGACAAAACTGATGCTGAGGATAAAGCTCCTTTGAGCCGGTCAAAATCTTTATTTGCTTCCTCTCCCCAATGGAATGCATCCTTCTTTAATAAGTCGGTAAGTGGGTTAGCAATTATTCCAAAGGACCTAATGAAACGCCTGTAATACCTAGCTAAACCTAAAAAACCACTAAGTTGTTTGAGTGTCTTCGGTACCGGCATTGTTGAATAGCCTCTATTTTGGTCGGATATGTTTTCACCCTCTTCCCCTAGATATAATATGGCCCAAATACTCCACTGCAAGTACCCCGAACACACCTTTTGATTCTTTAGCAAACAATTTATTTCCCTTCATAACAGAGAAGACTTGTTTTTAATGTTGCATGTGCTAGTCTTCACTTCGGCTATACACAAGTATGTCATCAAAAGATACAAGTACCCCTTTTCTTAACATAGGTCTAAAAACATGGTTCATAAGAGCTTGGAATGTTTCCTATGCGTTCGTAAGGCCAAATGGCATAAAAAGAAATTCATAATGGCCCTCGTGGGTTCGAAACGTTGTTTTATGAATGTCTTCAGGTGTCATACGAACTTGATGATACTCGGAGCATAAATCCAACTTTGAAAAAAATATGGCCCCACCCAGTTCATCTAAGAATTCTTCACTTAGTGGGTTTGGAAACTTATCTTTAAATATTGCCTCGCTAAGCCTGCGATAGTCCATGCATATTCGCCACTGCCCGTCCTTTTTCTTAACTAACACAACGGGGGCTGCAAATGAGTTTTAACTGTTACGTATAACCCCCGAATCCAATAATTCTTGTGTGGTCTTATCTATCACATCTTTCTGAACTGACGGGTACCGGTAAGGTCGTTGGCTAATCGGCTCCCCGTTCGGTCCTTAAAGACGATACGATGGTCAAAAGACCGATTGGATGGCAACCCTTTCGGCGTCTGAAATACCTCGGAGAAAGCTTGGGTCAACTCTCTCCAAGGCAGCTTCTCGTGCGAGTGGGTCTTATCGCATAAAACCTTGGATTGGTAGGTAACTTCGAACCCCCCCCCCCCCCCCCCTTGGTGAGTTGGAGGCTAAATAATTGTATTGCTCTATCCTTAGAATTTCTTTTTATCAACCCCTCGATTTTTTCTACCGAACACACCATCAATTCATCATTTGTTTGTTTTGTTTCATTATAAATAGAGAGTGGTGAATGTGTTTTTTAGAGTAGATAAATTAAAAAATCATTGTAATTGTCTTTGAAAGTTAATACATAAGAAATTGTACGTGAACTGTGTGTGTTAACTAGGGCCTGATCCAACATTTTGTATCAGAGCCTAGGGCTCGGGAAGAAGGAGAAGGCCGGATTGAGAGTCGGTTTCGAGAAAGGGTGTAGCCCTTGGCTGCGGGGCAAACGTAGCAGGAAGAAACCGAGTTCTGGTCGTTAATTTTCGCAATATGTTTCGGGTTTTTGAAGCAGAATTTTTGCGGGGTGTTTCGGGACAGCAGGGGGCTGTTTTAGTGTCGTTTTACAGCAGAAGACGGAGGCGTTAAAGTGTTTCGGTTAAGCCGTTGTCATGGTAGACATACCGGTTGAGACGACGGGGGTGATCGGTGATAAACACTTGTGTTCCGGGGCTGTTAGTAGTGATGAAAGGAAGAAGGTTTAGGGTTGTTCGGTTGTTAGTTGCGGGTTTGCACGACTAGTATACAACCGGTGATAACAGTAGATGGTGAAAACGGGTACCTTGATCCGGTTGTTCGTGATAAGAGGAGTCCAACATGGTGCGTGAAAAGCGGGCAGAAAGGATCTGTCAAAGCAGGTGGCTTTGGATTCGGTTCGTTTAGCATTTGGAAGAAAACGTGTTAAGCAGGTGGCTTTGTTTTCTTGTCCGGTGGAGAGGCCTCTTGAAACAGGCTAGATCAGAAAAAGGTACGGGTAGTCAAAATAAGAAGAGATTGACGTCGGAGAAGAACTTGCAAAGGACCGTTACCGGAAAGTGAATTCCGGTGGTAGGCAGAGAAGACCGTTACCAGAGAGAAGAACCGGTGAGACCGTGAAGACCGAAAGAAAGAAAGAAAGAAAGAAAGAAAGAAAGAAAGAAAGAAAGAAAGAAGGCTGATCAAGATCAGCAAGAACGAAAGAAAAAGAAAGTAAGCAAGAAAGAATGAGAAAGTAATGGCGGTGCAAGAAAGAAGAAAGAAAGAGCCGTCACAAGAAAGGAAGAAAGAAAGAAAGAACGGGAATCGATCAGAAAGAAGAAAGATAATCGATAACCAAAAGAAAGAAAGAAAGAAAGAAGCGAACTTGTTTGGTTCGTAAAGAAAGAGAAAGACCGAACCGTATGGTTCGAATAGCAAGTTAGAAAGAGAGAAATCGGACCCGTGGGGTTCGTTCAGCAAGTGCAGGATTAGAGTCAGATTATTAACCGATAGCAAGCATGAATAGCAAGATGTAAGAAAACAACAAGTGAGCAAGATGATTCGATGTAAGGGAGCAAGAAAGGTTCGAATCAAGAAAGACAGTGGCAAGTTTAGCAAGAAAACCGATTCCGGTTTTAGCATGGAAAGTAAAAACGAATGCGACCAAGAAACGAGTATGTTGCAAGAACAGACATCAAGATTAAGAGGGTGAATGTTGGAATTAATCTTGATGTTACGGGTCGAGTACGGATCAAGTGGGTTATGAAGCAGGTACGGGTCATATTGTGATCCATAGTTGCAGCAAAGAATGAGTCTTGGTTGTCCGAATTATGTGGGAAGGAAGACTTAGCAATTTGGAAAAGTAAACGTGGGTTTGTTCCAGAAAAGTAGGAGAAAGTGGATTTCAATTCAGCACGTGTTTGTTTTGTTTCATTATAAATAGAGAGTGGTGAATGTGTTTTCTAGAGTAGATTAATTAATAAATCATTGTAATTGTCTTTGAAAGTTAATACATAAGAAATTGTAACTGTGTGTGTTAACTAGGGCCTGATCCAACAGAAGAAGTCTTAAGCCAGCAGCAGCCACACCGAGCACGGGAAGAAAACAACAACACTCAAGTAGCTTCACAAGATAACACAAAACCGGACCTCCGTCTAATTAATGGTATATCTTCTATCAATCTTAACTCATTTACTGCTATTTTATTTTCCACTCCATTTATACACGTACGCAAAGAAAGTAGTATTATGCACCAGGGCTCCAAATTTGTCACTGGTTGAGAGACACTTAAAAAATACACATCTTAATGCATTCAAAAATTAATTCCACAAGGAGGGAGATCGATCTATGCATTATTGTATCTTTTAAAAGCCTACTTAGAGATGCTATTCCAGTTCTCATGTATAATAATTTAAAGTTGAATTTAAACAAAACATTTTTTTAATTAATTTGTAAAAAGAAAAACAAACTTTCTTGTTCTAGCTTATTGATAAGAGAGAATTTATGACTCCCCAGTCCCCACATTGTTGTCAAATTTGGGACTTTTGTTAACCTTTCTTGGTAACGTTCACTACTTCACTTTAGTTTCGATTCGGTCTCCCTAAAACCAGATTTATAGCATGCTTGAAGTACAATAAAACCAAGAGTGAAAAGAACACTAAATGAGGCACTAACTATTTGCATAATTGGAATTACCTTGAAGGATCTAGAGAAGCTTACCTCAAAACCAGTGTCCCTCTATACGAAGCATCAATTAGCTGTGACTGGAAAGCTGCTAAAGCCATTCTTGATACAGAAGCAGGGTGGGTTTGGGACGTTGCGCTATCACCGAAAATTGGGAAACAGCACTTCATGTAGCTGCATCTGCAAGTTCGTGACAAATCTGGTGGTATTGGTGGAGGGAAATTGCTTGGAACTTCGAGATGCAGATTCCAACACTGCTCTCTATCTAGCCGCTGCAGCTGGGAATATTAAAATAGTTAAGATTATGGTGGCTACGAACAGGGTCTTATTGACAATCCAAGGTGCTAAAGGAAAAGTGTATCCACTGCATGCCGCTGTATTGTTTGGGAATTATGATGTTGCAAAGTATCTTCATGAAGAATCAAAAGAGTTGAGTGATAATGATGGTTGGACAAGTGAAAAACGCCGCTGGCTACTTGAAAAATGTGTCGAGAATGACATGTTTGCTAAGAATTTCAGTATCTAGTGATTGCACGCACACATTTTATTTTCTCTGTATATTTGCTGACTTCAGGTTACACGCACCTTAAATGGGATCTACCCAGTATTCAATTTAATTAACAGTTGCCCGATCATGAGTTTGGTAGGCGTGAACTAGATAGCTAGAGTTATATTATTATTAATCAAGTGTAATCATCAAACAATAAAATTTTAAAACCAAATAAAAAATAAGGTTATGTACACTACTCATTAATGTAAAGAAAAAGCCTTTATGCCTAATCACGTTCTTACTTTCTTTGTTGGTTTTGTTGTAAGTTGTAACATTCTTGGTCTTTGTTGATCATCAATATCTGTAAGAATGCATATATTAGTTTTCTCTATTCCTTGTTTTGTAAGAATGCTTATCTTCACATTCTTGCTTTCTCATTTTCCCTTTTGTGGTAGCATTTTTACCCACTAATCAATTGTGAAATCTTTTTCAGATATTGCACTAGAGATACTGAAAAAGTATCCAGCACTTTATAGTGGCAGAGTACTCGCTGTTTTGGCTCGGAAGCCAGAAGCATTTGATAAAAAACGATCTAATATCATTGAGAAAGCCATCAAATTGAGTAAAGATCTCTACTCCTTGATGTTCATCACACAACAACCATCCGAAAAGTGTCGGGTTTCAACGGTGGTTCGGAACGAAAACGGTCAAGTAATTTCAAACCCGTTTTAGTTAATGATTTCGTTTCGATAAATATTAATCAATATTAATATATAAACGAACTATATAAAACGCAGCGGATAAATAAACGATTAACACAAACCATAAACCGAAACCCAAAACCCGGATCCGATTACAACTTTATACGAGTACGAACAATCAAATAACAAACAACCATAGATCTAGTTTAGTTATTGTACCTCGGTTATCGAAACCGGGAAGACACCGAAGGCTAACGAAATGAGCTAGAAAATACGATACACTCAAGTCTCCTAGCAATTCCGGCGGCTGTTGGTGGTTGCAGACGACGGCGGCGCTCCGGCGAACTATGGCGGTGCGGCGACGGAGGTCTGGAACAACAGCAAGTGGCGGCGAGCAGCTGGTGGTACAGCAGCGGCTGCCGGAACAAGAAACAGCCCAAAAAGGGGTCACCGGAAAAACGACAGTCGCCAAAAAAACGCGAATGGGCGGCGGACAGCAGTAGGGAACAACACGAATAGGCTATAAAGGCTATGGTGGTGATATGCTGTGTATAGTAGCCGGAGAAGATGACCGGAATGAAGTTCTGGTGGCCGGAAGTGGTCGCCGGAAAACCGACTGCCGGAAAACGGCGCCGGAAATGGAGGTGGCTGTTAGGGTTTGTTGTTTTTAAGGTTATCTAATAATAATAATATCTTATACTATATATACTATTATTATTAGGGTTTAATCAAATTAAACCAATTGAACTTGAGCCTAATTAACCAAACAAAGCCTTTAACCATCATCCGGTCTATCTAATTGATTGTGTCGGGCCCAATTAACATTTAAGTGGGTTTATATTTCGTTACCCCCGGTGTAACTCATACCGGGTCACATTCGGGTCGGTCCGCGTTGACTTGACCCGAACCGACCACAAAATCCAACAGTCTCCCACTTGGACGGATTTGGGTCAAGTATCACAACGCTAACAGCTAGAGGCGTTCTAGCTACACATAGCTGTCCCCAACCAAATTGATATTTTTAAATCCATAACCAAAATATCTTGGATTACCTTATTGCAAGATAATGAATTTATAGTAATTGTTGTCATTTATCCTTTCTTTATAAGACATTAATTGAACAATGAGACATGAATCAAATCAATCTCATATAGTGTTCAATTATTGTAGTTCTCGATATAGAGTCAAAGTGGTCCAATCAAACACACAGTAAGTTTGGGTGAGGCCTCACACTTTACCAGTTTGAATCAACGAAGGCGCCAATATGTCTAACTGTTATATTTTAATGTAAGAGTACAGAATCCCATCTTGACTACATACAACTCCCACTGAACTCCAGAACATTCCCAATCAATGCCTTTATGGCTGGCAGTTACGCAACAGCGGTTGACATGATCAAAGAATATTCCTCGGTAAACGTAAGTTCTAATATGTATCTCAGGTCTTAGGATACTAAATGAGCATACTATTATCAAAACATCTTATGATCAACATCCATGAAGATGATTTGATGCGAGTTACATCCAACGTCATTCATAATGAGGTCTGTGAGTTTGGAAGTCAACTGCTTGAGTCCAAAGTCAGAATAGTTTTAATTCAGAATCGTTCCCACGAGTCTGATCGACTACGGATAATTTGGAATACAATATTCATGGATTAAACGTATTAAAATGAACACAATTGTATTATTCAACGTTTGCATTTAACCATCAAATCAAAAGTGAACAGAGAAGTACAACTGATTAAATGTTTATACATCCAAATACTAAATCAAAATAAATCACTAGCAAGTCTAAGCCCGATAGCATCTCTATGCTGATCATGCTTGTCCTGAGTCATTGGCTTAGTGAACGAGTCAGCTAGATTTTGATCTGTGTCTACTTTGCTTATTATGATGTCACCTCGTTCCAGTATTACTCGTACATAGTGGAACTAAAAATGTGCTTGGCCATGTGATGATAATTGGGCTCTTTGGCTTGAGCAATAGCACCTGTGTTATCACATATTACGTCGATCATTTTCCTAAACTTGGAACCAGATCGAGGTTGGCTATGAATTTCTTCATCCAAGCAGATTATGAGCGAGAAACATCTCGGTCATTCTGGAAGTTAGCATCAGTGTAACACCTTACAGTGAGCGCCTCTTCCACTCCTCCAAACGCGCATACGAGACGTCAGGTCTAGTGCATAATACAACGTACATGATAGAGCCAATCGCTGAAGCATATGGAATTGCTTGCATGTGCTTTGTCTCAATGTCCGTTGCCGGAGATTGCGATTTGCTAAAACGGTTCCTTTAGCAATGGAACAGCTCCTGTCTTGGAGATGTCCATTGAGAAGCGTGTCATGACCTTGTCTATGTATGTACTTTGACTCAGCCCTAGAAGCCGCTTAGATCTATCTTGGTAGATCTTGATTCCTAGAATACAAGCAGCTTCTCCAAGATCCTTCATTGCAAAACAATATTTCAATATGTTCTTAACTCCCTTAAGCATAGAATTGTTGTTTCCAATGATAAGTATATCATCCACATACAAGATGAGGAATGATATAGTGCTCCCACTAGCCTTTCTATAAACACAAGGCTCTTCCTTATTTTTGATAAAACCAAACTCTTTGTTTTTCTCATCAAAGTGAAGATTCCAGCTTCGAGATGTTTGCTTAAAGTCCACTTGCTCCCTATTGCCCGACCTTCAGGGGGTAGCTCAATCAAGTTCCAGACTTGATTGCCATGAATAGATTGCATCTCGGCGTTCATGGCTTCACGTCGTTTCTCAGATTCCGGATCTAAGATTGCAGATTTGTAGTTAGTAGTTTCGTCGCTAGACTTGGCTACTAATAAGACTTCTGGACCATCCAGATGCCATAGGTATCTAGGATTTGGTGCGGGAGTCCTACTACTTCTGCAAACGCTCGTGTTCATGTCTGACGTATCAGCAACAACAACTTGTTGATCAGACACTACAACTTCCTCAGCGATTGTTTGTGGTTCTTGAATTTCTTCAAGATCGACAATGTAATCTCCAGTTCCTTGATCAAGAAATTCTTTCTCGAGGAAGTGGTATTTCCTCTTGATAGAAATCATATTTGTATCAGGATGAAAGAAGTAATAACCTCTTTGGTTGTAGTATGTGACGAATGCGGGAGGCGGTCATAAGGGTGAAACTCCAAAGGGAGTGAGGCAAGTTAGTTCTACACATCATCGATCGAACCATGTTTAGCAAAGTTCGATTCCTCATCTCGCTCACGCCATTATGTTGGGGTGTGCCAGGTGGAGTGAGCTGGGAAAAAATTCCACACTCTTTTAGATGAGTGATGAACTCTGAGCTGAGATACTTTGCACCTCGATCTGATCGAAGTATCTTAATGGTTTTACCATGTTGGTTTTCCACTTCATTTTGAAACTCTTTGAACTTTTCAAAAGTTTCATGCTTGTGTTTCATAAGATACACATAAGCATATTGACTATAATTGTCGATAAAAGAAACGAAGTATCTTTCATGGTTTCTAGACATGGTTCTGAAAGGTCCACATACATCAGTATGTATGAGTCCTAACAGATCTTTTGCTCGTTCACTTTTATGAGTGAAAGAGCTTTTGGCAAGTTTACCAACTAAGCAAGATTCACAATCGTCAAAAGACTCTGGTCCTGTGGATTCAAGAATCCCTTCGAATTGGAGTCTTTTAACTCTTGCTTTGCATATGTGGTCAAGTCGGCAATGCCATAGAAATGTATCATTGATGCCAGATTTGATACGTTTTGAAAGATTATATACGTTATTATTAGTTTGAACATATATCTCATATATACCATTTCGAGGTTTAGCCACAAAATAAAAGATATCATTTAAGTAAGTAGAAATAGCCATGCCATTGAAAACGTACTTAAAACCTTGTTCAAACAACAATGAAACTGAAACGATGTTTCTGGTCAAACTAGTAGCATACAAACAATTATTCAAATGAAAAACTAGGTCAGATGGACAAGTAAAATGAAATACTCCAGTTGCCAGAATTGGTACTCTCTTCTCATCTCCAACGATGAGTTCCATGCTGCCTTAATTCAGTTTCCTCCACTTCTCAGGCTCCTCCAAGACATTAACGATGTGGAAACCACATCTGGTAACAAATACCCATGTGTTGCTAGAGACAGTGAAAAGTTTAATAACGTATATGGAAATACCTCGAGAAGAGCCTTCACCATTGGCTCTCTTCATCTTGATCTCAGCAAGGTATTCGGGAGAGTTTCGCATCCAGTGTCCCATTTGGTTGCATCGGCAGCACTTGCGCTCCTCAGGAGGCGGCGGCGGTATCTTTGGAACCCCTTTGTTAGCATTGGTGGCACGATAGGCAGCAATGGTAACATTCTTCTTGCCTTTACTCTTATAACTCCGGTTCTTGGGATTAGGCTTCTTGACACCAGCAGATCGGATCATTAGAACTTGATTGGTCCTAGAAGGAATGTTCATCTCAGCCGTCTTGAGCATGTTGTGAAGCTCCGGCACTGTCTTCACCCAGCCATTCATGTTGAAATTCATCACGAACTGGTCGTATGAGCTGGGGAGAGAGTTGAGGATGAAATCAGCTGCCATCTCATCAGGCAGGGGATAATCAAGTTTCTTGAGCTGATCGATGTGCCCCTTCATCTTAAGAACATGCGCACTGACGGGAGACCCTTCTGCCATCTTGCAACTAATGAGTTGTTTCATGGTGTCGAATCGTTCTTAACGGGATTGTTTCTGGAACATGCCCTTGAGTTGCTCAAGCATCTCATAGGCACCAAAGTCTTCTAAGCCTTTAGCAAGCTCAGAAGTCATGGTGGCTAGCATAATACAGGAGACCTCAGCCGAGTCATCCATATGCTTGTCAAGAACTTTTCGAGCAGCGGCTGTGTTGTTTTCAGGCTCGGTTGGAATAGGTCCATCGAGAACATACAGGCGCTTTGCCATGGTGAGAACAAGTCTCAAGTTGCGGTGCCATTCGATGAAGTTGGTACCGTTCAGTTTATCTTTCTCAAGGATAGTCTTAAGGGCGTAGGGTGAGTATTCGTTTGACGACATCTGATTAATTAAGCAAAAGTAAATTTAATTAGTATTTTCGACGTTGTAGTCCCATTATTAATGACCCAATAACATTAATGAAATAGGAGCATGAGAATTCAGCTTCCAATTATTAAAGGCAGTTGTAGCACACAACATTAATAAGTGGTTAGGCAGACTAACAATGATTGTCAATTGTGAATAGAGCACAACTCTCGGTTATGAGACCTATAGAGACAACGATTGTCTGTATAGATACGTTTAGCCTCATCTTTGCCCACTTTAAGTCTCCAGATAGCTTAGGCATGTAACAGGAGAGTAAAGTAATAGTTGTCCTAGTATAGTGACGTGTGAAAGGGCCGGATGTGTCAACGAAACGCTTTCACCTTGATGGGATAGGCTAGAAAACAAATGCGGTGTTGCAGCTACAAACACTTGAAATTTCGCAGTATGCCTCAAGTGTGACTTGTAGTAGGATTGGCATAAACTATTGGTTTTAAATTGGGATTAATTTTAAAATTACCAAATAGAGTAAAAGTCAAATTTTACTGTATTTCTTTATCGGGACGAATTGATGAACCCTTTCATCTCTCAGGACACTTAGTTTTAAATAACCTAGTAAAAACTAAGTTTGTCACGATACGACTAACCAATTTTAAGTTAATAGAAATCTATTAAGTTATTAGTTTTAGAAATCAAAACGCTTTTAATTTGCAAAACATTATTGGTTAATAAAATGTTTATTTTCAAACTTATTTGGTATTTGGTCGGTGATATTATAATCCTATTATAAACAATCCAAGAAACCACAATAGCAAATAATAATATGTAAATCCTTATGGCCAAAAGGTGATCGGTCTCGCTAGAGCCAATTAGGGAGACCGATCGGGTCAAGGTGTTCACAACACAAAACAACCACAAGGATGGACTTCTTCGTGCATCCCGTCATCTTGTCCGAACTCCCACTAACTCCAAGAAATCCTTGAGCTCGTCCTCAGTTATCTTCGCGCCTTCTTTATTACAAATTTATAAAGTAACAACAATTTGCCCTATTACAAATTTGAACCATCTTTATGGTCAAAATAAAACCGAAAAATAAAAATAACCGTTTACAACTTTTGAACCATCCATATGGCCAAAACAAGCTCAACAATTAAACAACCAAACAAACATAGGTCGGGCTGGATTTACATATTCAAAATAAATAAAATTTCGGGTCGTTTCGACTTGGTCAAATAAAATAAACAAAATTTTGACCAAATCAAAATCACCCGAAAATAAATCTAGATCAAAACTTTAAACGATTTTAAAGTTTAAGAGGTAGATCCAGTTTTAAACGAACCGGGATCGACTCGTACATTGTAACCTAGCTTTGATACCACTGTCGGGTTTCAACGGTGGTTCGGAACGAAAACGGTTAAGTAATTTCAAACCCGTTTTAGTTAATGATTTTGTTTCGATAAATATTAAACAATATTAATATATAAACGAACTATATATAACGCAGCGGATAAATAAACGATTAACACGAACCATAAACCGAAACCCAAAACCCGGATCCGATTACAACTTTATACGAGTACGAACAATCAAATAACAAACAACCATAGATCTAGTTTAGTTATTGTACCTCGGTTATCGAAACCGGGAAGACACCAAAGGCTAACGAAATGAGCTAGAAAATAAGACACACTCAAGTCTCCTAGCAATTCAGGCGGCTGTTGGTGGTTGCAGACGGCGGCGACGCTCCGGTGAACTATGGCGGTGCGGCGACGGAGGTCTGGAACAACAGCAAGTGGCGGCGGGCAGCTGGTGGTACAGCAGCGGCTGCCAGAACAAGAAACAGCCCAAAAAAGGGGTCACCGAAAAAACGACAATCGCCGGAAAAACGCGAATGGGCGGCGGACAGCAGTAGGGAACAACACGAATAGGCTATAAAGGCTATGGTGGTGATATGCTGTGTATAGTGCCGGAGAAGATGACCGGAATGAAGTTCCGGTGGCCGGAAGTGGTCGCCGGAAAACCGACTGCCGGAAAACGGCGCCGGAAATGGAGGTGGCTGTTTGGGTTTGTTGTTTTTTAAGGTTATCTAATAATATAATATCTTATACTATATATACTATTATTATTAGGGTTTAATCAAATTAAACCAATTGGGCTTGAGCCCAATTAACCAAACAAAGCCTTTAACCATCATCCGGTCTATCTAATTGATTGTGTCGGGCCCAATTAACATTTAGGTGGGTTTATATTTCGTTACCCCCGGTGTAACTCATACCGTCGGGTCGGTCCGCGTTGACTTGACCCGAACCGACCACAAAAGTAATGGGAGTGTACCTGAAGATACGCATCCAGAGGCTGGTGATGGGAGTGCACATGAAGAGAGAAATCCAGAAGCTGGTGATGGGAGGGCACCTGAAGAGAGAAATTCTGGTGAGGGGAGTGTGCGTGAAGGTTTAGCCCGAAGTAGCATACTGAGAACCATAAAGTCGGGTAAACATCTCTACTTACATATCAACCATCTCAAAATTAAGCACATATATATGTTAAATTTTAAGCAGATTTGATTAATATTTCTCTTTGTATTCAACTATTTGTATATATTGTTGAAATGTGAAAACCAAGGAAACTCAATCTCAAAGTTAAATCAAAAATTCTAAATGTGATTGTAAATAAAAGAGAATAAAAAATGAATGCTATTATCTTTGTTTTTTCATTTTTCTATCTCATGTGTTACACATGTCTTACATAAGAATCTCAGCCACAAGTTAAATCAAAAATTCTAAATGTGATTGTAAATAAAAGAGAATAAAAAATGAAAGCTATTATCTTTCTTTTTTTTCACTTTTCTATCTCATGTGTTACACATGTCTTACATAGGTGTAAATGATTTTTATTTTTTAATTTTTATATTAAATGTAACAATATATATTACTTGTGTTTATAAAATCAACCAAAGTCAAGTGTTGCATATAAGTTTGCAGGGTTTTCACATCTTATTATCTTTAGATAATTTATCCTATACACTCACACATTTACATATAGGGGAGGGTTTCAGCGAAAACCATTTTTACTAGAAAATTACCAATGAAAATCACTTTTAAACACTAATTTTAAAATTTTTATTTTTCCATTATTTTATATGTTATTAGTTTTTGTCAAACCAAAATAAATTTAAAAAATACAGATATGCAACTTTAGAAGTTCTAGAGTTTGATAGATTATTTTATAAAAGTTTCAATTTTGAAAATACACAATTTCCCTCACATGATTGACAAATAACATCTCTTTTTTGTTAAAAAATAATTGGGTTTAACGGTTGGACTAAACGTGCGACCCTCTTACAAATGCTTCTATGGGCCATTTGAGCAACTTTCTCTCTTAATATCTGGTATCATCCGTGTGGCTTTAAATTTCTGTTTTTTGCTTTCAGTTTTTAAATTCATTGGTTCAAAGGTGGGAGCTTCTAAAAAGGAGAGTAGTGCATTGACATTGCTAAGATTCATTTGGGCAGATATTGCAAAAAGGCCTAAGACTGAAATTGATGACATACTTAGAGGAGAACAAGACAGCACAGCAGTATCTAGATGGGGCCATTCCTATGCAACTTCAAAATCTCATTTCTGAGCATGTTGACACACTGGAAGAAGAAACCAATAAGATAATGATCACAGGGCATCCAAATTCAACTCATCAAGCTCAACAACTACAAAAGCTTATTTCTAAACTTCTTGTGAACTTGCATGCTGAAACACAAAAGATAATTGAAGGGCCAATTACTAGTCAACCAGATCAGGCTTTGCACCTACAAAATATGATTTTGGAACAGATTAAAAGCACGTATGAAAAAACATAGATAACTCAAAGGCAAGATCAACCTGATCCGCAACTAATTAAAAACATCGTTGATGAACATATTCAGGATATGAATACAGTAAACCGCACAATAACTGCAAAGAAATCATACACTTCTCGGGTACTTTTTATTGCTGCAGAATGGGGCAATATGAATTTTTTAGTTGAGCTCATTCGTCAATACCCTGATCTCATATGGAGAAGAAATGATGACAAACTATCTATATTTCACATTGCTGTTGGACATCGTCACGAGGGAGTCTACAACCTATTGTATGAGATAGGTGCAATGAAGGATCTGATAACTCCTTTAAAAGATCCAAATAATAACAATATGTTGCACCTAGTTGGAAAGATTGCCAAGCAAAAACGACTTGAAGATGTGTCGGGAGTTGCTTTACAAATGCAAAGAGAGTTATTATGGTTCAATGTACATATTTTTTTCTAAAAATAAATTTGTACAGCCTAAAAAAGTAGTTTATAACTATTTTAGTTTGTTTGTGTTGCAGGAAGTAAAGAATATGATTCCTCCTGATTATAGGGAACGGAAGAACAGAGATGGCTTAACACCACATGAACTATTCAGAAAGGAACACAAAGAATTGGTTACAGAAGGTGAGAAGTGGATGAAAGGAACGGCTAATCGATGTATGGTTGTTGCGGTGCTTATTGCAGCCATAGTATTTGCTGCAGCTTTTACAGTTCCTGGTGGATACAGCCAAATTAATGGTTTCCCTTTCTTCCATTCAAAAGTAACCTTTAAGATATTTGTTGTAGCAGATGCAATTTCTCTAATCTTGTCATCTGTTTCACTTCTTATATTTTTATCCATCCTCACATCTCGTTTTGCCGAAAATGATTTCTTGGAATCGCTACCAAAACAGTTGATTTTAGGTCTATTAACTCTTTTCCTATCTATTACAACCATGATGGTCGCTTTTGGTGTCAGCTTTTTCGTACTTTACCGTAACCGTAAGAATTTGTTATGGTCGCCAACATTGATCTGCGTGTTTAGTGTGGCGCCGGTCGTCTTATACACATATCTCCAATATGGCTTGTTTTTCGATGTAATTCGCTCAGCGTATGGTTCTAGGTACCTCTTTAAGCCCGGGAAACATGTTCTTTACTATAAAAACCCTACGGTCTAAGAGCTGTCACTCCCTTGTTGTAATGAGTTTGTGTTAAGATATGCTTTTGTAAAATATTTGTAATTGTGTATTGATTACGTATTTTTATAAATATGTTTTGTTAGCATATTTGTTTGCTACTTTGTTATCTTTATGCAGGGGCGAAAAAACAAAAATGAAAGGGCCTTTATATTTTTCAACCCGATTCCAGATGACCCTTGGCTACCTGTTACTCCGTCCTTACGTGTTCACATTAGGTGTAGACCGTTTGGAAGCTAAACAACCCAATCTCTTCGTCTGCATCGTTTAAGTTAATTTCACAATGGGCATTCGGGGCGACTGAGAGGATGAATTGGAGGTTTTGGACCGTTTGGAAGAAGAGATACTCATCAAGAGAACAAAATGTCATTTTGAACTTTGTTTCAGAATGGTCCACGCTTTTACCTCCGTAAATGGTGTACCCATTTCTCTTTTATAAACCTCACATGCTTCAACAAAAATATTGTGGTCGCTTTGACCACTTCGCCGGTTGTTTTATAGTTGCATATGTATATCTGCCGTTAAACCTAGCAACGTGAAAACGTATGTTGTTTCACTTCGTCGATATATTCTGGTTATAACGGTGCTCCCCACGACTCATGGCACCGTAAAAATTCTCCCAAGAACGTCTAAAAAGACTCGTTTTATTATTCCATGTCAAATATTTAAAATATATATAAAGAAACGAAGTTTTAATATAAAAAATTAACATAAAATAAATTAAACCAACACTCAGGTCTCTGAGACATCAACCCACGCACTCGCCAATGCGTACTCCTCTGTGCTTGTCCATTTCCCCTCTTGCTTCTTAGGGTGTCCTTTTCCCCGCCGTAATAGACGGTACATCCTTCTTCATGTGTTCTCTCTCTCTCTCTCTTGCGGTTTTGCTATGAGTGGGTACCCGGGACAAACTCTGGAGTAGAATGTAGCTGCTTGAGCTAGAAACCCGTTTTGTTGAAACATGATCCAAACTACGTACTCGAGTGGCTTGGTAGGAACTGTTGTGACCCAAGAACCCAACCCACAAGCTACAAGGCCATTGCAAATGAGAAGGGGTGAAAGAAAGAAAACACAACCTGCAAAGCTGAGGGACTACAAGTTAACATAGAAGAAGAGTGCAGGGTTATCTAATTAATTATTTATTTCCTTTATAGGTCTTGACAGTATGGGGGTGTGTTATTGTTATGAAAGTTTGTTAGATCTTCCCCTCTCATCCAATCTTTTGTAACTTTCTCTCAAATCCATTCTATTGAATAATAAAGTTATCCATTCCCTATCAATTGTGCTCAGTTTTCCCTTATCTTAATAATCGATACACTTCATTGACCATCGGCACCATGGCTGATGGTACTCGATTCAAGGTGTTAGATGATCACATCAAATCCCTACAAGATAGCCATCGAGATTTCTCTTCTCAACTCACCTCTGCGGCTCGTCAGTCTGATGTGGCTCTCCTGGCTTCTTCCCTGGAGGATACCAAACCGGCCGTCAACAAATTGTGTGTCCAGGTGGGTTTATTAGCTAAACAAAAATCAGGCGAATCGTCCGGTTTGTCGGGCTCTGGTACGTTTGAATCCTCTATTTTCGGTCGGCACAAACCCGCACCGTTTAATTTACCTCGCTTTTCTGGTTCTCATCCGGAACGTTGGGTGGCTCAAGTGAATCGATATTTCGAATTTTATCGTATTCCAGCGGAGGAACGGCGATTTATCGCGTCGTTTTATTTCGAAGAAGCCGCCGCTGATTGGTATGATTGGGTGGATAAACACTCTCCGATTCATAACTGGAAGGCGTTTACATCGGCTGTGATTCTTCATTTTCGTCCGAAACACATAGAACAACCGGA
This sequence comes from Bidens hawaiensis, assembly GCF_021521415.1. NCBI lineage: Eukaryota > Viridiplantae > Streptophyta > Magnoliopsida > Asterales > Asteraceae > Bidens > Bidens hawaiensis. Next base: position 53,575 of record NW_027496520.1, read on the forward strand.
AGGATTATTGGCTAAATTACAACAAACATCAACAGTTGAAAAGTACCGTCAGCGTTTTGAAGAAATCTCGAATCGCACCACGGTGGCTCTTCCACCGGAGTTTCTGGTTTCGTGTTTTATTTCGGGGCCCCGTTTATATATTAAGCAGGCGGTCTGATTCATAACCCGACCACATTGGAAGATGCCATGGATAAGGCCCAACTACACGAGAACCATATTAACATGGAACACGGAGTGGGTCGCCCTTCCTTGGGCTCGGGTAAGCCCATTTTACCAACACCTAAACCTCCATCCAATTTTACTACTGGGCTTGTCTCAAATTTACCAATAACACCTAAGGTCCCAACCACTGTGGGATTTCAACGCCTATCTCCAGCCGAGTTATCTCGGAAAAAGGCACCGGGTCTTTGTTTCACATGCGATGAAAAGTATACCACTGACCATAAATGTCGCTCGGCTCCTCAACTACTCTTCTTGATGAAGATACGGGGCCGAAACAACAGTCTGACTCGGGTATGATTGACTCTCCTGACTCTGTTTTGGCCGATGCCTTACAAATGGATGAGGTAAAATCTCATTCTACAATATCTTATAATGCACTTGCGGGTGGCTGTTCGGCTTCCACTCTTCGATTTAAAGGGTCGGTAAAAGGTCAGTCGATCCAGGTGTTGTTAGATGGGGTATTACCCACTACTTCGTCCAAACGCGCATTGCTAAATTTTTTAATCTTGCAATCGAATCCATTGCTCCCTTCTCGATTTTGGTCGGTAGTGGGGAACGGTTACCGTGTTCTGGAGTGGCTAAACAGGTTGAATTGTTTATTCAGGGCTCACCGGTATGCGTTGATTTCTTTGTTCTACCTCTCCAAGGGTGGGATATGGTACTGGGCGTTTCTTGGTTATCCACGTTGGGTTCGGTGATTACTGATTATGCAAAGGCCACATTCGAATTCCATTTAAAAGACACTAGGGTGGTTTGTCAAGGTGAACCCACCCTAGTGGCTAATCCTATTCAATTTCATGGGTTGAAACGACTGGCTCACAGTGATGCTATTGACCAGTTCTTCCATATAACTGTTATACCGCCTCATGTTGAATCCTCTTCAGTACACCCACCTGACATTCAGCAACTTTTAACTGAGTTTTCACAGGTTTTTCAACCTCCCAATGGTCTACCACCGGCCCGAGCTGTAAGGCCTCGTTATCGGTGCCCTACTTTAGCGTCGGATTTACACATTAACACAGTTCTATAATCAGAGTTAATTAAAACTTTCACGGAATAACTAAAACTTCAATATTTTGATACAAAACAATCAGTATTTTCTTTAAAGTCATAACATAAAACATAATATTTAAAACATATTTTCTTCCATCTTCAGATGTCAACCGTTCAATCCATGCCATGTGCCATCCTCATGCTAGCTCTTTAATCTTCTCACATGCGTGCATACTAAAAGTCAGCTACGTTGAGTGAGTTCTAGTTAATCAAGCAACTTACCATACAACTATTACATGCATTATACACGTATCCGAAGACACATAGTCCACTGTCTAACTTGTTCACCTTACCGCTTAACCACTTAACTGCCCCTTAAGTCTTAGCCACTTGTTTATGGAAGCACATAGAGGCTTGGCCTCCCACGCACTCACGTTATGCCACTTTAATAACGAAGGAACGTATAGGCTTACCCTACCACGCACTCACGTTATGCCACTTTAATAACGAAGGCACGTATAGGCTTACCCCACCACATACTATCTTCATGCCACTAACACCCTTACTAGACGCTTGCATCTACGTCTACTTGTCTACAACACACTTTCTATCATTACATCATTTACATAATAACCAAGTTACATCATAACATGTACACACGCTAATAACCACTTGAAGATCATTCCCATTGGCGGTACGCGCAATATTCGAAGATCGTTCACGCAGCGATAAACGTTACCTTCCCTGTCTACACGTGCAATATCCGAAGATCGTTCACGTATCGACAGACATCCATTCATAACATCTATATAATCATATCAAACATTATAGCATACACTTACCACTTAAGGTAAGTGTATTCACACTTTACATCGAGTATGCACACAACCCCGAAAGCATAACAAGGAAATGGGGCTAGAAACTCACCTGAACTCGGTTACGTTCACCGAAATGGTTATTCCCTTCTTTAGCTATGCACGACTAACTGTATAACAATTACACGTATCAATTAACTATTACTATTCATATCGTATATCTAGCTTAATTATAACCCACAACGAACGGGGGTCTGGGGGCAGCGCCCCTGACAGCAGGGTTCTAGGGGCAACAGCCCCTGGAAAGGACCAAGGGGCAGAGCCCATGGCTGGGGTCCAGCTGAAATTATTATTTCTATTAACTGGCTTAACACATTTTCCATTAGGATTTTAGAATATTATTTAGTTCGTCCACTTGTCTGCTATAACGAATTAAGCCTAATTCAATATCTGAACATAGCCTGATTCATGGCCTAATTCGTTATTAGCACATATCCTGATTTGTTACCTTAACTTAGCGAATTGGTGAGTAACGAATCACCTGATTCGTTATCTGATTCGTTATCTTACATGATCTGGTTCGTAATCCTAGTTCGTTAGCCTAATTCATTATCTTGACTTGATTCGTTATCTTGACAAAACGAATTGGGTGAGTAACGAATCACCTGATTCGTTATCTTGACATAACGAACTGGGTGAGTGAAGAAACACTAATCGACCCCGGGCAGATTACGGATAATCTGGGGGTTAAATAGATGTTTCCCACGAGGGTTGTATCCGGCAAGATGGTTATTCTTCCGATGACCTGCAAAACAGACACCGTGAGCTCGTCACTGAGAAGGAGGGGGGTACCTCCTTGTGACCACCCTCCGGCGTGAGAATCAGACTCGATTGCTCTTGAATATAAGTGTATATCAAGAGAAATGTCTAGAGCAGATATCAGATAATATATGGAGATATAAGATAATGATACCGTTCCAAGGTGTTGGAGTATTTATAGCCGAAGGTAGGTTTCCAAGCAGGTACAGCCGGCTGAATAGTATTTCTGTTCTACCAACTGTGGGCTACGCACGTGCCATGCTGATGGTTGGTGGGTAGGCAGCGGCTGATAGTGACCAGGCCGGCTGTGTACTATTCCTTTTCCACCAACTGCAGGCTATGGACGTGCCCCGACAGGGGTTGTTGAGTAGGCAACGGCTGATAGTGACTTTAAGTACTAGAGCGTGCTGCCCGTCGTACCGTTGTCAGTGAGCTGTCGTAGCTTTGGTCAGATCTTTTGTCCATACCTTGGCAAATAAAAAAGATCCTCCAGTATCGTACGGACTGGCTCATTTGGGCGGGAGTATTCCAGGCTTTGGGCGGGAAGGTTCCCGGCTTGCTCATTCCTTCTTCATGTGACATTACTGAATTATTTGAGAGTTAGTGCCTTGTGCGTGTAGCCTTGCTGTGCGGGTAGCCTTTCCTGATGGCTAGTATCCGTAGCTGCGGGAACAGGCGGAGTACGTCGACCATTGGGAGGCGTTTCCTGCGGGAGCAGCTTGCGTACTGCGCGTAAGGACGTCGCGTCTCTGAGCATGGTGGGTCCTGCGGATCCAGTTGGTCTTTGCGCAGACGTCCCTCTTTAAGGTGAGTCTTGCGGGTCCAACCGCGCAGACGTCCCTCTTTGAGATGAGTCTTGCGGGTCTGACTGCGCAGACGTCTCTGTTTGAGGTGAGTCTTGCGGGTCCAACTGGGCTCTGCTGGGACCTACCTCTTCAAGTCCCCCCAGTCCAATGTTCTTCTCATGAATTGTTAATATGTGAGGTGAACTTTTGGACTTAAGCAAGGGGTTTTGAAAAGGGTTTAGTTTTAAGGTTTTCCATGGGAAATCTTCCCGCGGAAGTCCTAATGTCACGTGCAGAAATTCCCGACTTTTCTGCTTGATCTTTGGGTATGATGCGGGTAGGTCTGTAACCTCCTCGCAAGTCAGGAGCGTTGAGTTCCAGTTGTGTAGATTCTCCATGAGGTTTTGGTAGTTTTAAACATAGTGATCAATTATGTTAAACAACCAATTCCATCTTGGAGCTTCAAACAATCTAGTTCTCGACGTTCCCGCTATGCGGGGATGTTAATTCCGTTTCCGCAAGCATGGCCCAGAAGATCCTTGTTGGTTTCAATTCCCTGCGGAGTGCTAAGTATGTGAAGGGTTTCGCCTTGACACTGTACCCGCACTCGTCTTATAGTTACTTTACTTCCAAGGTATTCCTGGCTTCAATTCCCTGCGGGTGCTAAGTATGTGAAGGGTTTTGCCTTGACACTGTACCCGCACCCGTCTTATAGTTACTTGGTTGCCGAGGTATTCTTGGCTTCAATTCCCTGCAGGTGCTAAGTATGTGAAGGGTTTTGCCTTGACACTGTACCCGCACCTGTCTTACGGTTACTTGGTTACCAAGGTAAGGGGGTGTAGTCCCTCTTTTGAATCTTTTTGAATCTTTTTGAAATTCGAAGAGTTGGTGAAAGGATAAGAACAGTCCAAACTGTTGAAACGTCGTCCGACGGTTTCTTCTGACAGTTTCAGGTTGTGCAGGAAGTTATGGCGACGTGACAGTATATGGTCGTTCCAGACGCTTTTTCAGGCGCGCGGGCGCGAGTTTTCGGGCGCGTGGGTGCGAAGTTTACGGCGCACGTCCTGTCAACAGCTGTTGCCAGCTTGCTTTTTCCACGTGTCATAGTTTCATTGCACCTGCGTTTTCGTCTCTCTTCCGCATTAAATTCATCGCATTCATTGCGATGAGTATATAAAGGGAGGAGAGGATGCATCTCAACTCACAGTTTCACTTTTCTTCTTCTAAACGATTTCCGGCGAATGCTCTAACTTTTCTGTCGAGCATTCTCCTGAAATCGTTCTTCTTTACATCCAAAACATGTCTTCTACTCATGATCCTGAGGTTACTGTCGAGGAGTCCGATGTATACCTCGAGAATCCTTCGTCCACGTCGGACTAGGATGACAAGAGTACTGCTGGTGAGTGTCAGTGTGCTCTTTCCGTCGACGCTTATCAGTACATCGTCAGGAAGTTCATGTCGAGCCTTTCGAGCCTGAGTTTCCTTGGCCTCATCAGACGGTGTACGATGCCCCTAAAGGCAAGATAGGGGTATATGCTGCGTTCTTCGTCTATGGGAATCTCAGGTTCCCATTGACAAAGTTTGTATACCGTGTTTTGGAGAGACACGGTGTGCACCTGACGGAGGTACATCCAATGGCGATCGCCAAGATCCGTCATTTTGAATGGGTGTGCCTCATTCTTGGTGTGGAGCCCCACGTCGACCGCCTGATGACCTTCTACTCCTGGAGGTGCATCCAGGGCTGGTACACCTTGGTCACCCGGATCAATGGTTTGAAGATCTGTGCTACCGAGCGCAGTCTTCAGTCTTGGAAGCGGGAGTTCTTTTACATCTCTGCCCGTGTCGTCCCTATTGCGATGACATTCAAGAAGTGGAGAGCACTCCCCAGCCTTCACGCCTTCAACTACCAGGAGGCGAAATGGTTCTCCAAGATTTCCCGGATCCAGAATCCGGTTTACCGCTTCGCGGAGTATGGGATGGTTATGCTCGGGATGAGCCGGGTATGGAAGGATGCTGGGGCAGAGGCGCCTCAGATTCCCATCGTCCTCGAATACGGTTTGAACTCTATCCCTTACGGTATGCTCCGTCTTCTTTGCTGATTTAGGGTTTTTCTTCTAACTGTTTCTCTTTTTATTTCAGAGGGGAATAACTTGCAATCACTCCTGCATCCGCGGGAGGCTGGTGGTCCCACTCGGCTGGGTACTCGTGCTCTTGATGAGAACGAGTTGCCCATCCTCGAGCAAACGGCGGATCGGTTTGTGGAGGCCTACCCGCCAGGCCACCAAATTCTGAGTGCCACGCGGCCAGGTAAGGAGTTATTTAACCCTCGCCCTTTCAATGCTCAAACCTCTGCTGGAATTCCTCTAATTATGTCATCTTCTGATGAGGAATCCGCAGATGGTCTTTTCTTCGTGAGGAAGAAGGCTGCTGGCGGGAAAGGCAAGGCGAAGGTTGCCTCCACCGCCGATCAGGGGAAACGGTCTGAGTCGGAGACCGAGAGCGAGGAGGCGGCGGAGAACCCTGGTGGTGTTGAGACCACTGTTCCGGAGGTTGAGACATCTGTCACCTCCGAACAGCCTCGTACGACGGTGACCGGCGTGAAGAGGCCGGCTCCATCGGGTTCGTCCCCGCCTGTTCGCACCTTCAAGCTCAAGAGGACTCGTAAGTATAAACTTTATTTACTTTAACTGCATATCTTTCCGCCATTATACTTATATATCTTGTCTTCGTGCAGGCGTGGATGCTACCGCATTCCAGAGTGGAGCGGGGGGGGGAGCGTTTCTGGACGCATGACTGTAGGTTTGGTCAACCTACTCGAGGCGACGACCCAGGCGGCTGCGCCTGTTTCAAGTGTTGGTTCAGTTGCTTATCCCGTTGAGGCAACTGTTCCAACTGTGACGTCGTCTCCGCCGGCTGTCAGTGCCATATTCACTGAGTCCTTCACTGAGCCGGCGGTGAGTTTTTCTGCGGGTTCCTCCGCAGCGGCGGCCACGGTTGTGAGTTCACCTCCAGTGAGTTCACCACCGATGGTTTCTACCGCGGCGGCTTCAACCGTGCCTCCGGCACCGGCGACTACCTCGTCCCCGGCCGGTTCAGCAGGTATGTTCAGCGTTGGGGCTTCTAGCCAATCCCTGCCTCCTTCCCATCTGCCTGACCTCTTGGATGGATATCCCTTAGGTTCGGGTGATGGGTTTGGCGGCTACCGTCCTGTTGTCGACCCTACAGGTGCGTAGGGTTATTTTGGCCTAATTTTTTTTTTATATATCATCTTTTCCTAACTGCTTTTTGTTTTTGCAGTGTCGGATTCGAATGAGGTGTATGTTCCGCGGTGGAACATCCGCCGGGGAACAACCCATCGGACGGCTGTGGACTGCGTCGAGTGGGAGCGTCACGCGGCCCCCAGTGGTGCACTGGGAGAAGCTATGTCGAGCTACCAGGAGGGTAGGCTGACAAACGAGCTTCGAATTCTCCTTGCCCGGATGTAGCCGCGCGTCGAGCTGCTTTATCGTGAAAACGATAAGTTAAAGGGGGCTCGTATCCAAGAAGTAGCTCAGGCGCGGGCTATCCGGGAGGAGAACAGGAGACTCTCCGCCGTTGCTGCGGAGAAGGAGAAGGCCTTCAAGGCCCTTGAGGTTGAAGTTCAGGCCCGTCTCGAGGCCCGTTCCAAGGCTACCCAAGCTGTTAACGAACAGCTTCGGTTGGCTAAGGAAACTGCGCGGAATGCAACCGAGAGGGCCACCAAGGCTGAAGCTGTTGCAGAGCCTCTGCGCGCCGAGAATGAGGAGCTCAAAGCCAAACTAGAGAGGCTCCAGCAGGCTCATGACGCCTTGGCCATGGAAGACGCCAAGAAGCTTCAAGAGATCTTGGACCAGAGGGGTATGCTTGACCATACTGAGCGTAAGCTAAAGGGCGTTGAAGAGGCTGCTGCTAAGGAAGTGTTGCTTGCCAACCTTAACAAAAGTGAAGCCGAATGCGCCCGTAACCAAGCTCAAGCTGCCCTCCAGGAGGCTCTGGTTACCAAGGAATGGCTTCTACGAGAAGCGTTGTCGCAGGTAAGCTTAGCTTCATAACGTCTTTACGCTTTTCTTTGTACTTAGGAAAGGTTTTGATACTTGGTATTTTTGTTTTGTAGGTTGTGCATCGGGTCTTCACGGACACATCATATGACGATGCTATGAGCGCAACCCTCAACGTTTCTCATGAGGATGGGGAAAAGACTGGCTTCCTGCTTGGTCTAGGGTTTGTTGAACAAGGCATTCCGCCTTCCAACTTCCCTCTGTATGATGTAGATACTGAAGCTGCTTATGACCAAGCAGTGAACCAGTATGCTGCCTTCCCGCATCCAGTGGTGGAGAAGGTGAACGAAGTTGCTGCCGCTGATGATGGGCTAACTATCCTCAAGACTTTCCTTGAACCGCCACAGCCAACTGATGGTGCGGGTACGAGTGGGTTTGGAGGGAGTGGTCCTGAAGTTTGAACCTTGAGATCCCTTCCCACCTTTAGGATAGATTTTTTTTTTGTATAGATTTATATTCTTGTAATACTTGAATCTTGATGGAATATAAATCATTTGTTAATGCCTTGCGTTGTAAACCTTATATGTTTTGTTTCACGCATATTTTGGTTTAACTTAGCAATTTCTTGAGTATTTTGGATAAGTTAACCTTTCAACGTGGCGGATAATAGGTTAAAGTTTTGCTTCCTCTTTCGTGATTGTGCGGGTAAGACCGTCACTTTCACTTAGTAGGATGGCTAAACTTTACCTACATCTGACATGCGTGGAGGTTTTCCTCATCTTTTCCTTAGAGATTTTCTAAGTGTTTTGAATAAGTTAAACCTTTCGACGCGCGGTTGTCAATAGGTTAATGTTCAGTTTCCTCTATCATGATTGTGCGGGTAGGACCGTCACTTTCATTTAGTGGGAAGACTAAACTTTACCTATAACTGACCTGCGTGAATGTTGTCCTCATCTCTTAGAAATTTTTGCCGTTTTTTGTGTTTATGCGGGTTTTGCCGCCTTCCACACGCAACGACTTCTTTTCACACTTATTTATGCGGTGAATACCGGCATATCAGTGTTTTGAATAAGTTAAACCTTTCGACGCGCGGTTGTCAATAGGTTAATGTTTAGTTTCCTCTATCATGATTGTGCGGGTAGGACCGTCACTTTCATTTAGTGGGATGACTAAATTTTACCTATAACTGACCTGCGTGTAGGTTTTCCGTTTTTTGTGTTTATGCGGGTTTTGCCGCCGTCCACACGCAACGACGTCTCCACTTATTTATGCGGTGAATACCGGCATCAGTATTGAATAAGTTAACCGTTCGACGCGCGGCTGTCAATAGGTTAAAGTTCAGTTTCCTCTATCATGATTGTGCGGATAGGACCGGCACTTTCATTTAGTGGGATGACCAAACTTTACCTATAACTGACCTGCGTGAAGGTTTGCCTTTTTTTGTGTTTATGCGGGTTTTGCCGCTGTCCACACGCAACGACGTCTCCACTTATTTATGCGGTGAATACCGGCATATCAGTGTGGAAAGTTCATAAGTATAAATGTAAGACCATCAGCGCCAATGTGATAAGGAGAATCATTTCCATTAGAAGTGGCTCTGGGCCTTTTCTTTACAAGTTTGGAATTGATCTACATGCAACCTGTGTAATTGAGCTCCCTTCCATGTTCTTGGGATGGGAGTGTCATCGAGCCTTTCGAGCCGATATGCACTTGGTTCGGAATCTCGTTGTTTACACAGTATGTAGTCTCCAACATTGAAGCTGCAGTTTCGTGTTTTTCCCAACTGGGGTTCAACACGCATTAGCCTGCTCAGCGTTCATTACGCCACGAGGTGCGTGAGCGTCCCATCTCTGACAAATGCTTCGACGATGTCCTTCAAGTCTAAACATTCCTCGGTGGTGTGGCCTCTTGTCCTGTGGAAGTCACAGAATTTGCTTTGATCAGCGTTTGGACGCTGTCGGATAATTGGAGCCTCTGGCCATGGGAGCCTTTCAGTGGCGAATATCTCGGTGACGCTTTTGGTGAGTGGCGTCCATCTGGAGTTCCGGTTCGACGACTGCATGTTGTCCTTTCCGCCTAACCGAGGGTGCGAGCCGGATGAGGTGTCAAAGTTTACCCTTGACTGCCAAATACCTAGCTTCCTCTTTTTGTTTAGTCGGGCGGTAAGGACGTTGTTTTCTCTTGTTTTCTGGTGTAGAGGTTTGTGCTTTGGTGAAGATCTCTACCCAGTTGCTTTTCCGTTTCCGCGAAGCGTTTAGCTGCTGTCATGATGGCATCCCATGTGGATGGCATGCCGTCTTTACCCGTTAAGGTGCGGATGAGCCCTGGATCTTTCGCGCCCTGGATGAAAGCAGCGCGAGCAAGATCTTCGCTAATAGCGCCCAGACTCAGCTTCTTTGAGTTGAAGCGAGTGATGAAGTCTAGCAAAGATTCATCTTCCTCTCGGATGCAGTTGAGGATTGTCCATTGCTCTTCAGTGTACTTTCTTTGTTGACTTAAGTGTTGGCTGAACTTCTGTTGGAAGTCTGCCCAATCGTAGATGTGGTGGACCGGTAGACGGTCAAACCACGCTCTGGTTGCTCCAACCAGCGTCATCTGAAACATATAACACCACATGGGTTCCGTCCAGTTGCTGACGGTTGTCCCCGCTATGAATCTGTTCAAATGATCGTCTGGGTCAGATATACCATCATAAGTGCCGATGTTGGACATCTGTTTGGCACTTCTCGGGGCGATTGCTTCCGCAATGTCCCTTGCAAACTTGGATGTTCCCGCATTTGCAGCAGTTGGTCTAAAGGTTTTGGAGAAGTCGCGTGGGTTTCCCCCCCGCGTTCCTTGGTTTGAAGGTGTCTCCGAAATTCCTTCTCGGTTGGAAGTCCGTTTCCTTACCCTTCCCTTTCGCCCTATGGCGAGGGTTTGCGTCGGTGTCGGATTCCTCCCGATCATCGTCCGAGTACTCGCACTCACTGCTCATGTTGAGCTATTGAGTGCTTCCAAATTCGTCAGCCTGTTGGATGGAACGTAAGCGTTCATCCAACTCAGCTTGGAATTCCTTCTGACGTGCTTCCGCCCACGCTTTAACTTGTTCAAATGTTTGGTGGGGGAGCCTCGTCAGTTGTCTTTCCACCTGGGTATCAATGAATCTCAGGGGATAATTGTTTACTGCACTTGCCCCGGCTTGGGTAACCGGGGTAGTGTTCGTAAAATTTACTGCACTTGCCCTGGCTTGGGTAACCGGGGTAGTGTTCGTAAATATTGTGTACTCGCCGGTGTTCCCCCCAGTAGCTGGGGATGTGGTTACCGTGGTTTCTTGTTCGCTCGTTGGCCTTGGCAACGGAGTAACCTTAACCATCTTTCCAGAAGTTTGAAAAAACTGAAAAAGAATAAGTTCTAGCTTTTATGCACGGATGGCGCCAATGAAGAAACACTAATCGACCCCGGGCAGATTACGGATAATCTGGGGGTTAAATAGATGTTTCCCACGAGGGTTGTATCCGGCAAGATGGTTATTCTTCCGATGACCTGCAAAACAGACACCGTGAGCTCGTCACTGAGAAGGGGGGGTACCTCCTTGTGACCACCCTCCGGTGTGAGAATCAGACTCGATTGCTCTTGAATATAAGTGTATATCAAGAGAAATGTCTAGAGCAGATATCAGATAATATATGGAGATATAAGATAATGATACCGTTCCAAGGTGTTGGAGTATTTATAGCCGAAGGTAGGTTTCCAAGCAGGTACAGCCGGCTGAATAGTATTCCTGTTCTACCAACTGTGGGCTACGCACGTACCATGCTGATGGTTGGTGGGTAGGCAGCGGCTGATAGTGACCAGGCCGGCTGTGTACTATTCCTTTTCCACCAACTGCAGGCTATGGACGTGCCCCGACAGGGGTTGTTGAGTAGGCAACGGCTGATAGTGACTTTAAGTACTAGAGCGTGCTGCCCGTCGTACCGTTGTCAGTGAGCTGTCGTAGCTTTGGTCAGATCTTTTGTCCATACCTTGGCAAATAAAAAAGATCCTCCAGTATCGTACGGACTGGCTCATTTGGGCGGGAGTATTCCCGGCTTTGGGCGGGAGTGTTCCCGGCTTGCTCATTCCTTCTTCATGTGACATTACTGAATTATTTGAGAGTTAGTGCCTTGTGCGTGTAGCCTTGCTGTGCGGGTAGCCTTCCCTGATGGCTAGTATCCGTAGCTGCGGGAACAGGCGGAGTACGTCGACCATTGGGAGGCGTTTCATGCGGGAGCAGCTTGCGTACTGCGCGTAAGGACGTCGCGTCTCTGAGCATGGTGGGTCCTGCGGATCCAGTTGGTCTTTGCGCAGACGTCCCTCTTTAAGGTGAGTCTTGCGGGTCCAACCGCGCAGACGTCCCTCTTTGAGGTGAGTCTTGCGGGTCCGACTGCGCAGACGTCTCTGTTTGAGGTGAGTCTTGCGGGTCCAACTGGGCTCTGCTGGGACCTACCTCTTAAGTGAGCTAATTCGTCATCTTGACATAACAAATAAGCGAGTAACGAACTACCTGATTCGTTATCTTAATATAACGAATCATCTGCAGTTCTTATCCAGACTTTGACTCAAGGGTCAAAGTCAAAATCAATATGAACATACACGGTCAACAGACCTCAGATCTGCAATTACCCCTCAAATTCGCGATGAAACAACATGATTAGGTATCAATGGATTCGTCTACCTAGCGCCTACAAACCCTAATTACCCAAACACTTAGATATCTCATTTTAGATGGTGCGATTTATGCATATACATACACGGCTCGTTTCTAATCGTACGCAGCAGGCTCGAAGACCCCTGGTTCTGGAAGGCACATGAGTCTGAACGCTATGTTGAATGTGCGACCGACACTAGGTAGGTACCTGTGCAGGTGAGGCATCGGTCGGTCCTAGAAACGGCGGCAGCGGCGCGAGGAGTTAACGACCGAACGCGCTGCAACCTAGGGATCACCAGGCAGCTCTTTCGCTCTATAGGGATCGGGGGGCATAGCACAATTCTTCTTGGAGGAGGGTTGGTTTGCCCGGGTGACGGATCCTGCCGTAATGTAATCAATCGATTAACCCATCAAATATTAACCAATTTCAGAAAGATTTGTTGTGTTGGATTTGTTTTTACCTCATAAACTCCGATCTAGGATTATTAACGAATCCGAACCTAAATGAACAAGATCCCATTATAAACGTACCTTAAACGAGTTGGTTTATGAACACGGTCTAATCTTGATGTCGTTTTGGATTTGTCACGACGACCTAGCACCAACGGGTTCGGGTTTTCACCTTTGGATCTTGGCTCAGGTTAAAGGATAATGTTGGTGTGTGTTTTTCAAGGTGTATGCTATGGTGTAGAGATGAATAAAAATGGAAAGGATTAGAGTTTAAGGGGTATTTATACTCCCTTAAGCCCATGGACCTAAGGCTCATTTTTCCTTTTTGGTCCATACTTAATTTCATCTAATTAGCCTACTTGAACTATCTTATTATTTTATTACTTCTCTACTAACTCAAGTAAACTTTTCCTTCATAAATAAATAATATATAAAATATTATTCTTGGAAATTTCGGGATGTTACACGAGCTTAAGACCACAACATCACTTTACTTCCTAATTCTGCCCCGGTTGTTGTTCGCCCTTATCAGTATCCTTATTTTCAGAAACAGGAAGTGGAAAGATTGGTTAAAGACATATTGGAGTAGGGTAGTATTCGCCCAAGTTGTAGCCCATTTTCTTCTCCAGTCCTGCTTGTTCGTAAGAAAGATGGGACTTGCCGCTTGTGTGTGGATTACTGGGCTTTAAACGCTATTACAGTTCCGGACCGCTTTCCGATCCCTATGATTGATGAGTTATTCGACGAATTATATGGGGTAATTTACTTCTCTAAACTTGATTTATTGTCGGGCTACCACCAAATTCGTCTTCAAGAAGGGGCGATTGACAAAGCTTCATTTCGAACACATAATGGGCATTATGAGTTTCTAGTGATACCGTTTGGCCTCACGAATGCTCCTTCAACCTTTCAACGTTTAATGAATGATATTTTCGACCATTTTTAAGGAAATTTGTCCTTGTGTTTTTTTATGACATACTTATATATAGCTCTACTTGGACCGATCACTTATCACATCTCCGGTTAGTTTTCCAAACTTTCATTGATAACAAGTTGGTTGCTAAAATGTCCAAATGTGTTTCTGGTCAAACAACAGTAGGTTACCTGGGTCATGTCATATCAGCCCACGGTATTGCAGTGGACCCTGACAAAATTGAGTATATCAAGACCTGGCCAACCCCTAAAACAGTTAAGTATGTACGTAGTTTTTTGGAGTTGTCTAGTTATTATCGCCGATTCATACACCATTATGCCTCCATCGCAGCACCGTTGTCTGACTTATTAAAAAAGGACAGTTTTACTTGGGCTGCTTCCCAAGATAAAGCCTTTTCCACTCTTAAAATGTTGCTGAGTTCTACTCCGGTTATGCGCTTACCGGACTTTTCTAAACCTTTTACGGTTGAAACGGATGCCTCGGGGACGGGAATAGGTGCAATTTTATCCCAAGACAAACAACCAATCGCTTACTATAGTATCAAGTTGAGCCCTCGGATGCAACAAGCTTCAACGTACCAAGGGGAAGTGTTTGCTATTACCCAGGAAATCGCTAAATGGCGTCAGTACCTGTTGGACAACAAATTTCAGATTATTACAGATCAGCAGTCTTTAAAGAACCTACAAGATCAAATTATACAAACCCCCGATCAACAAAAATGGTTGGGCACGTTATTGGGGTATGAATTGACATTATATATCGACCCGGTAAACTTAATGCAGCTTCTGATGCTTTATCTCGGGTTTTTTCCTCACATATGATGGCCTTTTCTAGTCAAGATTCATCATTTCTTGATTCCCTCCCGGCCACACTTCAAACCGACAGTACGCTTCACAAGGTAATTTCTGATATACAAAAAGACCCGTTGGTCTTTCCTGATTATCAAATCCAAAATGGTTTGTTATTATTTCGGGGCGTCTTGTGATTCCGGATAATTCAGCAATTAAACAACACCTATACTTGAGTTTCATGCTTCACTCACCGGCGGACACTCCGGAATTGCCCACACCTTTCATCAATTATCCTCCACTTTCTTTTGGAAACACATGCGCCGGGATTTTAAAGAATTTGTTGCTAACTGTCAAATTCGTCAAAAAGTCAAATCTTCTTCCTTATTACCAGCAGGGCTGTTACAACCATTGTCGATTCCCTCCTTAATTTTTGAACACATCGCCATGGATTTCGTCACGGGGCTACCACAATCTCATGGGTATACGGTTATTTTGGTTATTGTGGATCGATTATTCAAATATGCGCATTTTGTGGGTCTACCATCTGCCTTTACCAGTTTATCGGTTGCTACCAAATTTGTGCAAGAGTTCGTAAGATTACATGGGGTTCAGGTAGACATTGTGACGGATCGTGACCCCCGTTTCATGGCTAACTTTTGGAAGGAATTACACCGCTTGCAAGGTACCACATTGTCCTTTAGTACCGCGTAACACCCACAATCGGATGGTCAAACCGAAGTCCTTAACAAATGTGTTGACATGTATTTGAGATGTTATGTGATGGATCGTCCCTCCGATTGGTTCAAGTTTTTACCTTGGGAAGAGTATTGGTATAATACATCATTTCAAATAGCAGCTCAAATGACTCCCTTTGAGGTTGTCTATGGCCGGAAACCGCCTAACTTGACCCGTTATATCAAAGGTTCCACTTCCAATTCTTTGGTGGACTCCCAGTTACTTGATCGAGATGAGGTTTTGGGAACCCTTAAAAACAATCTGCTTCGGGCACAATCTCGCATGAAAACGTATGCTGACACTAATCGTCGTGATCTTCAGTTTGTTGTGGGTGATTGGGTTTTTGTTAAATTGCAGCCTTTTCGTCAACATTCGGTCCGCCTTCAACGCCATTACAAACTCAGCCGCCGTTTTTCAGCCCTTACAGTTTTTGGAACGTGTGGGACAAGTTGCTTACAAACTCCATCTGCCCCCGGAGGCCAAGATACACAATGTTTTTCACGTGTCTATGTTACGAAAGTGCACGGGCAAACCGACCCAGCGGGTTACACCCCTACATTTGGTGGATTTCTCATCCACCTACAATCTACAACCAGCTCGACTGCTGGCTCAACGCACCATTATTAGGGGCTCCTCTACCGTTCCTCAATATCTAGTCCAGTGGGAGGGATTAACCGCTAGTGAAGCAACTTGGGAAGATAAGACCACCCTGCAACAATCTTTTCCAACCCTTCACCTTGAGGACAAGGTGAATTTTAAAGGGGAAGGTATTGTTGTGACCCAAGAACCCAACCCACAAGCTACAAGGCCATTGCAAATGAGAATGGGTGAAAGAAAGAAAACATAACCTGCAAAGCTGAGGGACTACAAGTTAACATAGAAGAAGAGTGCAGGGTTATCTAATTAATTATTTATTTCCTTTATAGGTCTTGATAGGTCTTGACAGTATGTGGGTGGGGGGGTATGTTGATTGTTATGAAAGTTTGTTAGATCTTCTCCTCTCATCTAATCTTCAGTAACTTTCTCTCATATCCATTCTATTGAATAATAAAATTATCTATTCCCTATCAATTGTGCTCACATTTCCTTTATCTTAATAATCGATACACTTCAGGAACATGGGGACAATAACCTAAACTTGGATAATGCATGGCTCGTGTTGTTTTAATTGCTCGGAATCTTGAATTGATTAAAGATCGGGTGATTGGAATTCATATAACAGAGCTAAAAATTCATTGATGAAAATAAATATTCAAAAGTTTTAAGTGAGATGGGAATAGTGGGTATTAAAAAAAAGATAAAAGATTGTAAAAACATATAGAGTAAAAGTTGTTTATAAAATATATAAAAAAACCAACGCCCCACCGTTAAACGGCTACTTTTCTACTTTTGTACATTAGGAACACCGTTTGTTGCATGACTTGACAATCAGAGTTTAGACAACCACCCCCATCCACAACGCTCTCGTAGTGGTGTGGGCATTGGACCTACCTTATGTGTAGAGGGCCTGTCATTCCCTGTGAAAACCTTTTTAATAGTCTACATACGTTAGAATCCTGATTGATCCTTGTGAAATTCTGACACTAAATCCTGTGAAAGTTCGAGAATGACCCCTGTGAAATTTCAAGATTGACCCCATGAAATTTCAAGACTGAATCTAATAAGAAAATTTTGCATATATACAATTGCAATTATATAAATCTATACACATAATTTATATGTTTAATCAGAGTTTAATGCAAACAATGTTGATACATATTTAACCTCAAATATTGCCCAATCATACCCAAATTTTTAAGTTAAAACTACCAACTTAATATATATACAACCCAAGTAAAACATAAGAATAATAAATAAATAAATAAAATAATAAAAGCATGAAATGGTTCACTTAATAAAATTTTCAACTCATGTGAGAAAATTTTTTGGATTCGTTATTGGGCGTGTGAGTGTTCTTTACTTGGAAGAAGCCCCCAATAAGGATGCCCTTATAAATACAAAGTACTTGCTAAAAAGAAACAAATTTTTACATTTTCTCTCTATATATACAGTACCCATGAAAATATGTGAACACAGTTTGTTGCGCCAATCTACTGATTTCAAACGAGTGACAATAAAATTAGCCAGTTTAACAAAGTGGTCCATATATAACTCCCAGACTCATAAGGTAGCCGATCTAACTGATTTGATCTGTCATATCACATATATGTATGGAAAATTTATTGGGTTAAAAAAATGAATTATAATTTTTTGACGTTTAAATAACTAATTTGGGAAGGGCTCATGTATTAACATGAAAACGTAGGAAACAATACTAATCACTTAAAAATGAAAATGTAGAAAACAATAAAAATTTATATAAGCAATGTTTTAAAATAATTAAGAAAAAAACCTGATAATAACAACAAAATAATCATAATCAATAACAAAATAATATCAAATACTTATAACAACAAAAGAAAATAACCTAATCATATTTAATAAAATATAAATCAACAAATACTTATAACGTCTCATAATCGAAAATAAGCAAAATAGGAACAAAAAATAATAGGCAAATACTTATAATAACATAGTACCGACAAATTGGTTCTAACTATTTTCATTTTAAAAAGTATTTGTATTTGAGCATGAATTTTTAATTAAGGAAAGTTGAATTTTAATAATCCAAACTATGGTTTATTGGCTGATATTAGTCCCAACTTTCACACTATTGGTTTCCATTGAGTCTTTTTCTTAACGAGAACTAACCTGGTTAGTTTTAGAGCAAAATATGTCATTTCTACAAGTTGAGTGAGACGAATGAACAATGTAATTAACCAAAAAACTCACCACCATGACCGCCACCACAGCCGCCACGTCGCCGCCGAACCGTCACTGCTGCCACCATCGCCTGTGACGGCGGTATCGGTGGTGGTGGGGTGGTGGCGGCGGCCGTGGTGGTGAGTTTTTAAGTTAAATTACATTTTTCATTTGTTTCCCTCACTTTGGAGTAATGATATATTTTGTTAAAAAAACTAACCGGGTTAGTTCTCGTTAAGAAAAAGGCTCAGTGGATGCTAATATAGTAAAAGTTGAGATTAATGTAGGAAATTTCTTAAGTTGAATTTAATATTGGCCAATAAGCCAACGTTTCGATTATTAAAATCCAATATCTCTTTATTTAAATATTAGCATTTTTTAAATTCTATTGCGTGCGAAATTAACTTGTAAACTGAAAATTTTCATCACAAGGTGAATATTTATGCCTTGTTTAATCGTTTTGCAGTCTTTTTCTACCAAACAAAGTGGTTGCCAAACATTTTCATAGATGTTTCCGCGAAGATAGTGAAACACCATCAATAGTTTGTACTCGGAATCTAATTAAAGGTTTGGACTTGGGAATCTACTTGAAAATTTGGATTGTAATTTACAACCACGTCTCTAACCACATGTCTCTGTCATACAATAATTAAGAAACCGATTATTCATTATTGTTATTTGTAATAACCAATTTAATGGACTATAACAAAATAATATATATATTTTTAATTTTATAAATATATGTTATATGTGAAATAAAATTGTTACAATTTTGTTATACACGACATATTACTTAGCTCTAACTTATTCTTTATAAATAAATAAAAGAATTCTTAATTATTTTAAACAACAAAAGTAAATTGGATTAATTAACCGAAATGAGTTTGCATTGATCCATACGTGTCACACATGTGTATGAAATATGATTGGGTTATAAAGTATTAAATTATGTATATTTTTATTAAATTATGACAAAAGTAATTTAATTGAAGAAGATATTAAAATAAATAAATGAAAAAAAAAACTATTTACTCAAATACTTGGTACTTTTCTATTTTCTATGCGAAGACGTTGACGATGACCTTGACTTAAAAAAGCCTATATAAATGACGAAACACATTTCAAATAAAGAAATCTCAAAGCTGTTCCAAATTCCAGTTACATTACATTTTCTCAAACAAAATTTACACCGATCATATCCTCTAGTGTACGTGTGACACATGACAAAGCAAACAGGTGTGCAGTTAGCCTCAATCGATGAACAGAAGCGCTTAAGCCAACAACAGCATCAACTCAACATTCAGGTTCCTTCACAGCATGCCAACTCAAGGCCACCACCACCGAATCTGCCTTGTTCGGATCTTATCAACGGTAAGTTAAGTTAATTATAGTATTCATGTTAAACTTCTTAGTATAAAAGGATTGAGATGTACGACAAGGATCTCATAGAAGAAACTTTTCAAGCTTTATTTAAACGAGAAACAAAGTTTCTATTAATGAAATCCTTCTTTTTAAACGGCAAACTATATTACTCCTAAATTAGACTATATTTTTTTTACTAAACTAACGTCATGGCCAAATACCCAAGTGGCGATATAATGAAATCCTAATCAGGTGATCTGGTGTATAATATAGAGAAGAAGACATAGATTAGCCAGAAAGTCGTTGGAGATATTGATATATTTTTTTAACTCTTCTTTATGATCCTATTACAGAGAAGAATTCTTTATACAATTTTATAATATATAACTTACATTTGGAGAAAAGAGGACTTTATTCCTATATATGATAAATTTAAGCTTTGATCGGGTACTAACTATTCTCATTGGAACTACTTTAAAGGACCTAGAGAAAACTACCTGAAAATTGGTGTTCCTCTGTATGAAGCATCAATAAAATGTGATTGGAAAGCTGCAAAAGCCATTTTTGATAAGTACCCAGAGATGGAGTTGGTAAGGTGTAGCATTACCGAAAATGGGGAAACGGCATTACATGTAGCAGCGTCTGCGAAAGGTCCTAAACATGTTGAAGAGTTTGTCAAAAATCTTGTGGATAAGATGGACAAGGATGACTTGGAACTTCAAAACAGTAATCACAATACCGCGCTCTATTTGGCTGTGGCAGCTGGAAATATTAAAGTGATTAAAATTATGATAGCGAAGAACAAGGGCTTGCTGACAATCGCTGGTAGTAATGGGACAATGATGCCCTTGTACACGGCAGCATTGTTTGGAAACCAAGACGTGGTGAAATATTTGTACAATCGTTCCAAGGAGTTGCATGACGATGGTTGGACAGATCAGAATCGTGGTTGGCTGCTTCTGAAATGTGTCGAGAATGACATGTTTGGTAAGCATTTTAGTATTATTATGAACCATAATTAATAAGATAATTGAATATGCTATTTGGAATTTTTTTAATATTTATGCATAATTCTTATTAATATATGTGTTATACTTAAAGAAGTTTAAAAAACAGAATTAATTTATGTCCCTCACAAAGCTATTATCAAATTTCTCTTAGATGTGGCCCTAGAGATAATGAGAATTTATCCAGAACTTGCCACTGGGAGTGTACTCGGAGTTTTGGCTCGAAAACCTGAAGCCTTTCCCGAAAGAGAATTTACTATCATCTCGAGAATCATCAGTTGGGGTAAAGATCTTTACTCCAAGATGCCTGTTGCATCCCAAAATAAGGATCTAGAAGTTGGTAGCAGAAGTGATGATGTGCATTTGTATAGAAGGCCTGAACCATTCCTTGAATCAGATTCTAATATAAGAAGAGTCATCAAATTAGGTAAACATCTCTACTCAGTGTTGTTTGTTACACATTATATGTATCAACTTTAAATTATGCACAAGCATATGTTTGTGTGTGTATACGTGTCAACTGAGTTTCCAAGATCCAACCTTGGTTTTGATCTTCTCAATTAAGTTACCAAGATGCAACCATGGATTATCCAACTTGGTCCTCAACCGTTACTCCTAAGTATCTGGTATCATTAACTTGTCTCCTTTATTTTGTTGTTGCTCTCAGTTTCCGCATTCATTGGTTCAAACGGGGCGTCTCATGAAAAGGAAGAGAATGCATTGCAATTACTAAGAATCATTTGGGGAAATATTGCGAAAAAATCTAAGAAAGAAATTGATGATATAATAAGAGGGCCGGCTGATGTGAAGCAAGACGACAAGTCATCTTCTGGAATTGTAGGCCAAACTCTGAAACTACAAAAACTCATTTCTGAACGTATTGTGAACATGCATGTTGAAATTCAGAACATACTCAGAGGGCTTCCATCTACCGGAATGGAATATCAATCTTTGCAACTACAAAAGCTTGTTTCTGAACATATTGCCAAAATGCATGTTGAAACACAAAATGTAATCAAAGGGCCAACAACACCTCTGAGTTATCAAAACGCAACATTATTGGGAAATACAAAGAAAACATACCCTTCCCGAATATTATTTGTTGCTGCAGAGATGGGCAATGTTACATTTGTGGTTGAGCTCATCCGCCAGTATCCGGATCTCATATGGAAAGTAAATGATAACAATCAAAGCATCTTTCACATTGCTGTCAAACGTCGTCACGAAGGTATCTACAACCTATTATACGAGATAGGCTCAATGAAGGATTTGATTACTCCTCTCAAGGACCACAAGGACAACAATATGCTGCATTTAGTGGGGAAGAGTGCAAAACAAAAGCGACTTGAGGATGTGTCAGGTGTTGCTTTACAAATGCAACGGGAACTATTATGGTTCAAGGTATATATTAATTTCTCTGTGTTTTTTTCTTTTTTCTTTCCTAAATTTGTCATTTGGGTTATGTTTCATTTTGAATCGGCTGAACAAATAATTTAGCTTAATCGAGAATGAGTCAAATGGATTGAAATCCCCGCAAGAAGTATCCCATTAACAATTAATATATTTAACGCATGGTTATTTAAAAAGTATCAAATAAAAATGGATTCAAAAGAGATTGTTGGTCGACTTGACATGTTGCATCCTCACTCTTACAATGAGTATAAAGTATCATTTATATATTGTGTTGTAGGAAGTAGAGGCTATGATCCCTCCTTCATACAGAGAACGAAAGAATAAAGATGGTCTAACACCATATGAGTTATTTACAAAGGAACACAAGGAATTGGTTACACAAGGGGAGAAGTGGATGAAAGGAACGGCTAGTCAATGTATGGTTGTCGCAGCCCTTATTGCAACCATAGTATTTGCTGCAGCTTTTACGGTTCCTGGTGGATATAGCCAAACTGATGATCAAACCAAAGGCCAACAAAATGGGATCCCCGTCTTTCATTCGAAAGTAACGTTTATGGTTTTTGTTGTGGCGGATGCCATTTCTTTGTTCGCATCCTCAACTTCAATTCTCATGTTCCTATCTATCCTCACGTCTCGTTATGCTGAACGTGATTTCTTGGAGTCACTACCCACAAAACTGATGTTAGGTCTAGCAACTCTTTTCCTCTCAATTACAACCATGACAATCGCTTTTAGTGTCAGCTTTTTTGTTCTTTACCGTAAGGGCTTGTTATGGATGCCGATCGTCATCTCAGTGTTTGCTGTGTTTCCTGTCCTCCTATATATGGTGTTGCAATATGGTCTAATCATTGATGTAATTCGGTCAACATATCGTTCTAGATACCTTTTTAAGCCCCAGAAGCACCTTCTGTATTATAAGAACCCCAAGGTCTAACAATTGTATTCTATACATTGCAACAAAGTTTGTTTTAGGTTGATATTTGTAAATTTGTTTGTAGATGGGTATCTCTTGTCTCTCTACAAGGTAACCTATTAATTCAAGGAAGGTTTGAGCGCTTTCTAAGATAACTATTACATGTTCAAATATAATGAGCTTAAAAGGATGATTTGTATTTACTGAAATGTTGATCTTGATTTGACTAAAGGACTAGAATGGTGAATTAACAACGTTAAAGGGTTAAAGGTACATGATAATTAGAAAGAGAGGAGATAATAATGGCGTTATAGGTATAATTATTAGAGTTAGAGATAAAATATAATGTTAATTATGTGTTTTAGTATTATTAGGAGTTAGGTTTAAAGTAGGAAACATGTTTAGGTTAGAATAAATAGAGGTGTATGGTAATTGTATTATGTGTGTGGTTTTTATTCTTAATAATATTAAAAGAGTCCAGCAATTGGTATCATAGCTTGGAAGATTCGAAGAAGTTGGAGACTGTTCGAGACCGGTGGGATTTCAATATGTGTGGTAGCAATCGTCTCGTGAAAGCCGAGTTAATTCGATCAAAGTTGGTGACAATCAAGAAGTTGAGCAATTGAAGGCTAGGTCGGTCTATACAAAGGTTGGTGGTGTTTTATTTTATCGGCAATAGTAAGGGTTTTTTTTTTAAAATAGGAAATTTGATAGAGTGAGAATGGTTTCAAGGAGAGAGAAAAAGTGATAATGGTTTTAGGTGATCCATCATTTGAAATGGCGGATCTCTGATTAAATATACGGGCTGTTAGTT
Source organism: Bidens hawaiensis (assembly GCF_021521415.1). NCBI lineage: Eukaryota > Viridiplantae > Streptophyta > Magnoliopsida > Asterales > Asteraceae > Bidens > Bidens hawaiensis. The sequence goes on from NW_027496520.1 coordinate 77,112, forward strand.
TTTGTCGGGTGAGTTGGACAAGTACATGGTGTTCCGTTATTTGAAATGTCGGATGTAATACATTTTTGGTGTGATCAACCATTTGAAATGACAAGTGTCTTCTAGACATCCGTCATTTCAAATAACAAGTGTGAAAAGTATGTGAAAAGTACCTGCGAGATTTAACATTTGATTTAGAAACTCCTAATTTTTCTTTTTTCTTTTTTATATTTATTTTATTATATGTTTTTGTTTTTATTTTATTTTTTAAAAAGACTAATAATTAGTATTGTTTATAAAATAATATAATTAAATATTAAAATTTAATTAGTATTATTAAAAAGACTAATATGTTTTTACTTTATTTATTTTACTTTAACTAATAATTAATATTTAGTTATTATTACCGGAAAGACTATATATATATATAAGGATTCAATACAATAATCCCTAATCATACATTACGTATGCGAGTTCCTACACCGGTGATTTCAAAAAACACGTGTGGCAATATTGTAAATTTCATCAACTATGATCCACTGCTCCCATTGATTCCGTCCATCTTCACCGTCACTATTCAGCAATCCGTCATCATACAATGATTCCGTCTGTAAGGCCCCGTTACCGGTACCCTACATTTGGTGTTGGATTTACTCATAAACGCAGTTTTAAATATCAGAGTTAATTAAAACTTTACGCGGAATATAAAACTTCAACCATAAAACATTACATAACTTTCAAATCTTGTCTTATCAAACATTCATAGTCATTTAAAAACAAAACATTGTCTTTACAACATCATAACATTCCCTTGAGACGCCAGTGTATTCAATTCGATGTCATGTGTCCTCATCAAGCGAACTGCCTCATTCTACTCACCTGCGTGCATACTAAAAGTCAGCTACGCTGAGTGAGTTCTAGTTAATCACACATAATACAATACATACGCTTACCTTCAATTATGCATCCGAAGATACATAATAATTACTTTACTAATTTACTTTCATTTCTTAAGTTCATACATACGTTCGTACTTTATTACTTTCATACTATATAAATTACTGTCTTTTTCTATCTCAGATATTATTAGGGTCTGGTCCCCTTTTCCTTTGTCTATCTCAGATATTATTAGGGTCTGATCCCTTTCTTGTCTATCTCAGATATTATTAGGGTCGGGTCCCTTTGTACTTCTCTATCTCAGATATTATTAGGGTCTGGTCCCTTCTATCTCAGATATTATTAGGGTTTGTTCCCTCTTTCTTCATCTTCGTACATACTGTCTTTACATACCCATAACATACATACTTTCTTTAATCATTCATTCATATTCATATATTGTACATATATATATCATACACCTTCTTCTATCATAAACATACCTCCCTTGTTAGCATGTGCAATATCCGAAGATCGTTCACATACCGACAAGCTTTCATTCACATTTAAGATATACATACATAACATATAAACCATATAAGGCATACACTTACCATTTAAGGTAAGTGTATTAACTATCACATCGAGTATGCACACAGCCCCGAAAACATAACAAGAAAATGGGGCTAGAAACTCACCTGAATGCGGTTACGTTCACCGTTTATGGTTATTCCTTTCTTGAGCTGTGCACGACTAACTGTATAAAAATTACACGTATCAATTAACTATTACTACTCGTATCGCATTTCTATCTTTATATGACCCACAACGAACGGGGGTCCGGAAGCAGCGCCCCTGGCAGCGGGGTTCTAGGGGCGGCAGCCCCTAGCGGGGTCCAAGGGGCAGAGCCCTTGGCTGGGGTTAAGCTGCCAGGTCAGCTTGGAAAAATTTTATTTTCATTAACTGTCTCAACACATTTTCTATTAGGATTTTAATTTATTATTTTAACTCTCCTGAATTCGCAAGCGGTCATAATGTAAGCGAACATACGTGTAAGCGAACTTAACCAGTAGCGAACTTATCAGTAGCGAACTTAGCTTTAGGCGAACTTAGCTTGGCGAAGTTAAACATTAAGCGAACTTAGCCTTAGGCGAAGTTAGCATTAAACGAACTTATCACCAGGCGAGGTTACAGCTTGGCGAACTTGCTCAGCGAACATGGTTAGCGAACATGCTTGGTGAACATGCAGGCGAACATGCTGGGCAAACTTACTGGGGCGAAGTTAACAGCAGCGAACCTAGCTGCGGCGAAGTTGCCCAGCTGCAGCCACTGTTCGTCCTTAACCCCTCCATAATCATCTCTGTTACAATGTGAAATTCTTGGATATGATTTTAACCAACCCGCTGTAAGGCCCCGTTACCGGTAACCCTACTTTCGTGTTGGATTTACTCATAAACACAGTTCTAAATATCAGAGTTAATTAAAAACTTTACGCGGAATATAAAACTTTCATAAAACATTACATATCAATTCATAATCATGTCTTAAAACATTCCTCTTGTCTTTCAAAATCAAAACATAACTTATAAAACATATCAGATCTTCAGATGCCAGGCTTTAGTCTTCTGCCATGTGTCCTCCACTCAAGCCAGCTGTCTCAACCTACTCACCTGCGTGCATACTAAAAGTCAGCTACGCTGAGTGAGTTCTAGTTAATCATACAATACCATACAATACCTTATTACATACATACGTACTTAACCTCATAACTTTCTTTCATACACACATAAGTACTCATGCCTTCATTCTTACTTACATACTTTCTTTCTTACTTATATACTTTCTTTACATTCATAATCATACGTTTTAAAGAGCCTTTCGCCCTATAACCTCACAGATATTATAAGGGTCTGGTCCCTAACATCACAGATATTATAAGGGTCTGGTCCCTAACATCACAGATATTATGAGGGTCTGGTCCCTAACATCACAGATATTATTAGGGTCTGGTCCCTAACATCACAGATATTATTAGGGTCTGGTCCCTAACATCACAGATATTATTAGGGTCTGGTCCCTAACATCACAGATATTATTAGGGTCTGGTCCCTTGTTTTCGAATATTAGTAGGGTTCGATTCCCTCTTCGTTACCATACAACCATACATCATACCTCGAGTATTATTAGGGCTCGGTACCCTTTTCGTAACCATACAACCATACAACCGTCATTTCCTTCTTTTATTAACTTTATTACGTTCATACACATAAACATACATATCATACTTGCCATATTTATAACGTTACAACCTGACAGTACGTGCAATATCCGAAGATCGTTCACGTACCATCAAGCAATCATTCATACATATCATACTTACCATATTTATAACGTTACAACCTGACAGTACGTGCAATATCCGAAGATCGTTCACGTACCATCAAGCAATCATTCATACATATCACATATATCACATATGGCATACACTTATCACTTAGGATAATTGTATTAACAACACATCAAGTATGCACACAGCCCCGAAAACATAACAAGGAATGGGGCTAGAAACTCACCTGGATCCTGTTACGCTCGCCGTTGATCGTAATTCCTTTCTTTAACTGGGCTCGGCTAACTGTATAATATTTACACATATCAATTAACTACTACTACTCGTTTTGTATTTCTATCTATATATGACCCACAACGAACGGGGGTCCGGGGGCAGCGCCCCTGGCAGCGGGGTTCTAGGGGCGGCAGCCCCTAGCGGGGTCCAAGGGGCAGAGCCCCTGGCTGGGGTTAAGCTGCCAGGTCAGCTTGGAAAAATTTTATTTTCGATAACTGCCTTAACACATTTTCCATTAGGTTTTTAATTTATTTTATAAACGAACTTTGCTTCAGGCGAAGTTAAACCTTAGGCGAACTTGGCTTCAGGCGAAGTTAAACCTTAGGCGAACTTGGCTTCAGGCGAAGTTATACCTTAGGCGAACTTGGCTTCAGGCGAAGTTAAACCTTAGGCGAACTTGGCTTCAGGCGAAGTTAAACCTTAGGCGAACTTGGCTTCAGGCGAAGTTAAACCTTAGGCGAACTTGGCTTCAGGCGAAGTTAAACCTTAGGCGAACTTGGCTTCAGGCGAAGTTAAACCTTAGGCGAACTTGGCTTCAGGCGAAGTTAAACCTTAGGCGAACTTGGCTTCAGGCGAAGTTATACCTTAGGCGAACTTGGCCGTAGGCGAAGTTATCCTTAGGCGAAGTTACGCTTGAAGGCGAAGTTACGCTTGAAGGCGAAGTTCATCAGGCGAACTTAATCTTGCAGGCGAAGTTATCGCGCTGCAGATCTGTTTGCCCATAAATCCTTCGTTTCTTAGCCAAATAACTCGATTTTGGTACCCACGGAATCGTATGATCGGCGCCTACAAATCCCAACCATCAAATCGGCCTAAAATCGACGTTTTAGGGGTCCGATTTGGGCAGTTTGGGTTTCGGGTCCGGTTAACCCATCCAATCCTAACCATTTTCAGTAATATTAGCTTTGTTGGATTAGTTCTTACCTTATCAACTCAGATCTATTCAACAGAATCTCGGGTCTCGGCTTCGAATCTCGGTCGGTTATGTGTGTGTTTTTGAGGAGTGTAAAAGAGAAAGATGGAAATAAATGATATTTTGGGCTTGGGATGGGTATTTATCTCTCTCAAGCCCACGGACCCAAGGCCCATTCTCATTTAACCCATCTTACGCAATCTAAGTCCAAGACCCACATACATTTCCCAACACTAGCCCGACCCATACCAACTCCTATTCTATTATTTAATTCCTGATAACCCGAGTAATCTTTCCCTCTATTGTTAAGTAATATAATTAATATTATCTCGAAATTTCGGGATGTTACACCCGCGATCATTCCTATGGTCTTTTTCGGGTAAAACTTGGCCCGGAAAGACATAAAGTTTGGATCTTTAAGCTCGAAACGTTCAATATGATTTCTAAGGTTTATCTTAAACGATCCGTTTATGTTTACGGGTTCATTAGGTTCGTTTTATCATCAAGTTTACATCTTTATGTTTCGTTTACACCCGATCTAGTCACGTTCTACGTTTCAAGGCTAAACGTTTACAAAAATGTAAGCTTTAAGATCAAGAACATACCTTTACGGGTTCGTTTGGTATTGGTTAGCTTGTTTAGGAACTCTAGATCTTGTATAAGACTCGGATAATGAAGATCTAACACAACTAACGCTCACTTGCTCTTGGATCTCGCTCGTCTCTCTCTCGGACGTATAGGTGGTGTCATGATGTGTGTGTTTTTGAGTGTGTAGAGAATAAGATGGAAAGAAATGAGGATTTTGGGTTTTAGGGTAGTTTAAGGGAGTATTTATACTCCTAAGGCCCATGGACCCTAAGTCCATCTCATCCCATAATCTCATCTTGATTAATCTAAGTCTATGATCTTTTCTTTACTAATTCTTTATATAGGCCCAATAACTAACCGCGACTTCTTTTATTAAATACGAAAATTTTAGGATGTTACACCGTCCACCGTCGAAACCACTATCCACAGTCATCATACATCATCGTCTATTGTTGTTCACAAGTTTGTTTATCTTTTGATAAAATTGAATTTGAAATTGAAATTGAAATTGAAATTGATCGATTAACCTTGAAATTGATCCAATTAATCATCAAATTGAAGCTTCAATAGTTAAATTTTGAGTGGTGGGTTTACACTATAGTTCATTAAGATGAAGCTTGAATGTTTTAGGTTCTAAGCCTGCACGTTTTAGTTTAACCTTGAATGTATAAAGTTTAAACCTGAACTTCTAAACTTTTTGTTCTGAACTTATAAACTTGAACGTTTAAATGTTTTCGTTTTGGTTAGAACGTTTAAATGTATACAGTGTCTTCAGTTTTGTTCTGAACGTTTAAACGTAATATTTTGAACCATAATCAGAGCTCAATTGAATGTATTATTTCAGCAATTTCATAATCCATTGATGAATCTAAATTCTTCTACACATCAATTCGATTAATTAAATCATCATTTTTTTAACAAGTTTGAAGCATCTTGATGTTCAACGACGTTCTATTTTGATTTTGGGTTTTGACTTTAGAGATTTCATACTTTAAGCTTTGACTAGGGTTTAGAAATTGGATGAGATATATCGGGGAATTCAAAATTTTGATCAAAATGGATTTGTAATCGGTGAATTTGATCATGAACTAGTTTGGATTATTTACGAAATTGACACTGCGTGTTTTGTAATCCAATGCTCCGGAAGGCCGCGTACGTAATATACGATAATCCATTATTGAACAATAACCCACTATATATATATATATAGGATTAATTTCTTTTGAGAACCACTTTGAGTTTTAAGAACTCGAATGAACTTAACGTAACAATTTGTTTTTCCGAATTTTTTATACACATGTGTAATACGTGAGTGTAAGTGATGTACAAAAAATTACGATATTTTCTTTACACACCGAATCGACTTTTTACACATGTGTAACTAACGTTTAAACTTGTGTAATTATCAAAAATACTTATTCTCTCTCCTGCTTCTTATTTTAATTACATTTAATCTCAGCCACATGTTTCATATCATTTAATTAAATATGTGGTCCAAAATTGAGTTCTTAAAGTTCTTAAAACTCACCATGGTTTTCAAAATAACTCTCCCCTATATATATATATATATTATATATATATATATGTATATGTATATGGATGATTTCAATTAAGAACCTCATTGAGTTTTAAGAACTTTGTAATCTAATTAGTGGGTGAAATTAATCCACATCATAAAAGAATTTAAACGGTAAAGGTTATTTTGGTAAATCTAATTATTTTTCTCCTCTACTTTTCATTGCCTCTTAATAAAATAAAAACTAAATCTTTTCTCTCTCTAAATGTTTTCTTTCTTCATCATTCTCTCTCTCTAATTTTTTTTTGAACGGCCAACTAAGTAACGCCGGGAGTACGCAGCCCCCATTTTTTCTCTAATTTTAATTGTTAGATCTCATAATCAAAATATATGAATTTCTGTAAAAAAAACAATAAAAAAAAAGAAACTCGTATTTTTCTTCTCTCTAATTCTGTTATGCCTTAGACCATCTTCATCGCCGGACAACATCTTCGTTTGGTTCATGTCGCTAATAGGTTTTTAAAATAATTATTAAAAATTCATTCTTTAAAAGTTATTTAGCATTAGCATATAAAGGTATATTACATTAGATAGATCTAATTTATGTATTTGTGTAGGATATGTAATTTGTATAATTTCGGTAACTTTGGGTACTTTGTGCATTTTATGTAACATATGTATTTTGCATTTGTGTACTTTATGTACGTTGTGTAAGATATGATATTGGTTGTTGGGTAATTAATGGAATATGGATAAGTTGTGTAATTGTTGTCGATGTAATTTGTGTAACTGGACTAGCTGTAATTTGGGTAATTTATGTATGTGTTGTAATTTATGTAGTTTTTGTAAATTGTGTATTATAGGTTTTGTGTAATATTATGTAATATTATTATATTACATTTAGGTAATATTATGACATTTACATAAGTTACACGGTCTTAATGTAACTTGTGTAAATTGTAATATGTATGTAATTATAAAAAAACATGATCGGTTTAACAAATTAGTTTTTTTATAAAAATGATTTAGTTTATAAAATAATTAAATATAAATAAACAATGATATGGACTACTGAATTGATGTTTTTGTCTTTCTTTTGGTGCATTTGACTTAAATACACCCTTTTACCATTTAAAAATATTGATTCTCTCTCATTTTCTAATTTTTTTATTATAGTTTAATTTACAACCACAAATTAGTTCCATAATTAATTTAACATGTGGTCCATATTTAGTTCTCAAAGTTCTAATAACTCAAGATGTTCTCAAATTATCCCTCCCTTATATATATATATATATATATATATATATATATATATATAGGGGATGGATCATGCGAGAAGTGATATTATAACGAGAAGTGTGAAATAGATCTGGACCATTTAATATGTCAATCAATGGTTTATAAAAAAGTGGCAAACTTGTATAAATATGAAAGAAAAAGTCCAAGTTTATTAATAAAAAGGGCAATTTGGTCATCCAAATGTAGGCATTTTAATATGAAACGTAATGATAATCCCTTATTTTACTCCAAATTGTCTCTTAGTATTTCTTTAACTAAAAACTTTCAGCCACTAATATATATTACTTCTATAATCATTTGAAAACAACTTAATTAGTTTAGTTCGAATTCTATTTGGGTAGTATTTTATTTTGAGTTTAAAGTAATTTTGTTTGTATGTAAACTAATAATATCCAAGGCTAAATTCTTTTATTATATTTCATAATAGAGTAATTGATTTACTCATATATTAGTTTAATACATATACATGATACATAAAAACATACACTAACTTGTCTTTAGTGACTACACGACATTAGTTTTACCTACATTACATTAAATATTTCTACACTATACTAGTTATGATAACACATCATTTGAAAGTGTCCATACACTACATTATTTTTCCTGCACTACATTAGATATGTTTAAAATATATTAGTTTTGACTACATAACATTTTAAAGTGTGCCTACACTACACTACGTTAGTTTTGCCTACACAAACATTAGATATATCTACACTGAATTAGTTATGACTATGCAACACTTGAAAGTGTGCCTACACCACATCAGTTTCCCTACACTACATTAAGTATGACTACACAACATTTGAAAGTGGGCCTACATTACATCAGTTTTGACTACACTAAATATGATATGTCTACTCTACATTAGTTATGATTATACAACACTTGAAAGTGTACATACACTACATTAGTTTTGCCTACGCTACATTTGATATATCTACACTAATTAGTTATGACTACACATCATTTGGATGTGAGCCTACATTACATTAGTTTTTCCTACAATACATATGATATGTCTACACTACAATAGTTATTGACTACGCAAAATTTAAAACTTTACCTACACTACATTACACAACTATATCTACATTAAATATGATAAGCCTACACTACGTTAGTTGTATAAAATCAAACAAAAAAAACACTTCACATTTGAGATCAAATAAAAAAAATTATTTAGCCATTTGTTAGAATAAAATGATTTTAGATCCTACGGATTTCTATGGATTTTAATGGTTTGGATTATAGATGAAATAGATAATAATATTAATAATAATAATATCAACTACTTACCATTTGGTAGTAACTTATCATTAATTAAACCACTAATGAGTATGAGTTACAAAACAAAACATTTTATATTTTACTAACATACCCTTGTATTGAAATAATCATAAATTAAAAAAGAAATCATGTGATTGGTTATAATCTCTTTTCACACTTCTCGCACTAAAAAACACTTCTGAAATAAATCAAATCCTAAATATATATATATATATATATATAGGTATATTAAAAGTCAACATTTCTTCCTCTCACAAATTTCACTATTTATCCAACTTTCAGTAATAGTTACACAATATATATTATGATTATCAACCATACAAGTATTACTTCATTGTTTGTTGTTGAAAATACTTTTGACTAATGACTACCTGTAGACAGACGCTCCCCACGCCGCAACGCACGGATTAAAAAACTTGTTAGTATTATTAATTAACATTAATTAGTATATTAATATTACTTTTAATTAATAAATATAATATTAACTAAGTTCAACCATATCTTTTTCGACAGGTTTTTAAAAATATATAATAAAAGTAAAATAAATAATTAAAAGTAGTATTAATTGAAAAAGTTATGGTTGAACTCAGTTAATATTCTATTTATTAATTAAAAGTAATATTACTATACTAATTAATTTTAATTAATAATACTAATTATTAGTCTTTTTAATAATATATAATAAATTATTAATATAAGTAAAAAATATTAGTTTTTTTAACAATTTATGACACCCTCAAAATCCACTAACGGAGTTTTACCGTCAGAGGGTGTGAAGTAACAGGATCGGAATCATTAGTTATAATCAAACCATAAAAAAAACGTTTAAATGAAAAATAAGTGCGGAAGCGTAAAAACCAAAAGACAAAAGTTGCGTCACGCAGGACGACTTAAAACTCAAGTAATAATAGTTAAAAACATGTTTGCATATCAGAATGTTCAAAAACCATGCATGATCCTATACCGAGCGCCCGCCTCGGCTACCTGAGAATAACATACTAAAAGTGTCAACACAAGGTTGGTGAGTTCACAAGTTTATATAAAATAAAGCGTTTAGCGTTTTGCGTTCAGCGTTTTGCGTTACCAGATAGTGTTATGTCAATTATATATCTATAGGTAGCTAGCCTATAAAACAAGAATTACTAAGTGTTCGACACCGAAGCTGACTGTTTATCATTTGTCTTGCCACCAGGTCTATCCCGACCATGGTATGTGTTTAGCCATGATTACACCCACTCGACCTCCAGTCGAGTTTAGCGTTGGGTGGGGTTTGTCAAACCCAGTAGTACTACTCAACAATGACTCGCTATTATCCAATATTAAATGGTTCGATGTGAATGAAGGACTTTAGTTATTGCGTTTGCCACTTAGTCTTTACAAGTGATATATAATTTATACTAACAAAATCTTAAATGCGTTTTCGGAGTATGTTATCTCCCCAAGTGAAAAGCGTTTGAAAACAGTTTAGAGGGGTAAGTGAACTCACTGTTTGCGAAGAATTCCCAAAACAAATCACCAAAGGATGCGCGTCACAGAAAAACTCTCTCTAGCGTTCTAAAACAACAAAGAGATTTTTCTAAGTGTCGGAACTATTATCGAGTCTCTAGACTCGGCACATAATACCTATGCACACAATGTGTTTCGTGTTTCGTTTGTGAATCGTGTGTGACTTTAACAAGTACATTCGTGATACATTACATGTGTGAGCAATTATTTACGTGTCATGTATTAATAATGTACATCACTAGCAATTACTCCCCGTATGGGCAATTTGGTCACACATAACAGTTAACTAGCAATTATTCCCCGCAAGGGCAATTTGGTCAAAACACGACAATTATATAGCAAGTATTCCCCACAGGGGCAATTTGGTCAAAACATAACAATTAACTAGCAATTATCATGTTTCATGCATTTTCACAAAATTCAGCAGCTAGTTTCACCGAGACAGAAATTCTACTTGAAAGATTGTACTATTCCACCGATCATAGCATCTCAATTAATTTACCAAAAATCATCACAAAAGCATGCATGTGTTAGGTTTCCAGAACATATTTTATTTTATTTTTATTCCACATAGATTTCTCATAATGATCAAAACATTACAGCAAGCTCATAACCGTCAAATTCATGCGCAACAGAATGTTATTTGAAATTCCCGTTAAATGAAAAATCCAACAAATGCAAGACCACTTGGGTTAGGTTCCTAACTCAACAAGTCAACTTCCAGAAGTAGAACCAACCCAATTGGTCTCGTAGTTCATGAGATATAACATTTACAAAACAACCTAACAGCAGGTCTAACAACTCAGCTTTGCACAACGTTTTTGTAAAATCATAAAGGTTAACTTTTACACGTCGAAAAATTGAAAATTTATATTCTTTAGAAACTAGACTCAACCTAGTTTACTGTAGTATCAATATTATCAACCAATTTTCACATTTACACCCAGATACAGTCAATTGAACATCAACAACACAATCTGTCCAGAAACTGTTTGCAACAAAATTCAACATATTAATCATCTATAGACCATAATCCGTTCATATGACACTCTAGACACCATAACCACTATCCATGCACATCAATTACACCATACATACATGGTTAGGGTTTTATTTGATCTCAAAATCAAAGACACAACAATTAACATGTAACAATATCAATCCTAGTTATCAAATCATCATCAATACATCATCAACTCAAACAAAAATCATATGAACACAATATATATGAAATTTTCGGAATCTAGGGTTTGTAATTAACCCATTAAAAATCGAAATTATGTATAAAGGATGCATAGGATAGTCGTTTATACCTTCCTAGCACCTTAATCTTCAATTAACTTGAACAATCTTGATTGTATGTGTGTGTATGAGGGCCGATCGCAAGGGGGAAGCAAGGGGGGGGGGGGCTGCCGTCGTTTTGGGAGAGAAAGGAAGAGGAGAGTTAGGGTTTTAGGTTTATATTAATAATAATAATATAATACACTTTGGTCCCTTAACTTTCAAATGTTACTTTACTAGCTTAATTAACTAATTCTTGCACCTTGAGTTAACGTTTATAACAATGTTATCACATAACACATAAGTCTAACACATAATTATCCCATAATTATAGTTTTGACGTTTTTCATTTATTCACCAATTGTTTGTGTCAACTCGTTTGCGTTTCGGTGCGATTCCCGAAAGACTACACATGTAGTAAGTGTTAAACGTCATTTAAACCCTAGTTTAAATGTAATGAGGTGTGCGTTATAGATTCAATGATCTTAAGTTTGAATTGACGGAGTTGAGTTAACGGAGTTAACCTGAAATTGACGATTGTCACATCATTCCCATGTTAAAGAATTTTCGTCCCGAAAATTTGAGTTAAGTCGTGATGAGTGTCTGAAAAAGTAAGAAAAATTTTCAGTTTGTCATATCATCCCCTAGTAGAAAGAAATTTCGTCCTGAAATTTAATTCATACCTCCGGTGATTTCTGACGGTTTGTCGGGTTTTGCGGTTTTCTGTGTTTCGTCAGCCCTTCCAAAAGGTGAGGATACTTTTTCATCATTTGATCCTCGCGTTCCCACGTGAACTCCGGTCCACGTCTTGAGTTCCAACGAACCTTAACGATTGGAATTTTGCTGTGCTTGAGCGTTTTGGTTTCCCAATCCAAAACTTCGACTGGTTCTTCAATGAAGCGTATTTGTTAATCAACTTGCAGTTCATCCAAAGAGACTACTTGGGTTTCATCGGATAGGCATTTCTTCAAATTGGATACGTGGAATACATTGTGTACGCCACTGAGTTCCGTTGGTAGGTCCAGTCGGTACGCCACCGGACCAATGCGCTCAGTTATTTGATAAGGGCCAACGTATCGTGGGTTGAGTTTGTTTCGCTTCCCAAAGCGAACCACACCTTACCAAGGTGAGACTTTGAGTAATACTTGGTCGTTCGCTTGAAATTCGAGAGGTTTTCGGCGCTTGTCGGCGTAACTCTTTTGGCGATCTCGTGCTGCTGCCATGCGGTTTTGGATTTGAACAATCTTTTCCGAGGTTTCGAGTACCAGTTCTGGACCAGTGATTTGGCTGTCACCCACCTTTGCCCAGCAGAGAGGTGATCGACACTTCCGTCCGTACAGTGCTTCAAACGGCGCTGCTTTAATACTTGCGTGGTAGCTGTTATTATACGAAAACTCTACCAAAGGTAGGTGAGGTTCCCAACTTTTTCCGAAATCCAATACGCATGCACGCAACATGTCCTCCAAGGTCTGAATAGTTCGTTCACTTTGCCCATCCGTCTGAGGATGGTATGCTGTGCTCATATCAAGACGGGTGCCTAGTGCGCTTTGCAGTGACTTCCAAAAGTGCGAAGTGAAACGGGAATCTCGATCAGAAATGATTGAGACAGGCACTCCGTGTCTAGACACCACTTCTTTCATGTAGACGCGAGTCAGTTTTTCCATTTTGTCCGATTCCTTAATCGCTAAGAAGTGTGCCGACTTAGTCAACCGGTCAACGATCACCCAGATGGTATCGCATCCCGTAGGTGTTTTAGGTAATCCCGTGATAAAATCCATTGAAATGTGTTCCCATTTCCATATTGGAAGTTCCGGTTGCTGTAGCAGGCCAGATGGTTTCTGGTATTCTATTTTGACTCTGCCACAAGTCAAGCATTTGCTCACGTAGGTGGCAATGTCGGCTTTCATGTTCGGCCACCAGTAAAGTGCCTTTAAATCATGGTACATTTTATCTGAGCCAGGGTGGATAGAATATCGGGAATTGTGTGCTTCGTCCATCACCAGAGTTCTCAACTCTCCGTACCGTGGAACCCAAATCCGGTTCTCAAAATATCGTACCCCGTCCGATTTGTTTTCAAGTTGCTTGTTCATGCCCCGCATGAGTTCTGATGGAAGATTATCATCTTTCAAAGCTTCGAGTTGCGCCTCGCGAATTTGATCGGGTAAGTTGGCATGAATCGTGAGTTGCAATGCTCGCACTCGCCTGGGTTTATTTGTTTTTTTTCTGCTGAGAGCGTCGGCCACTACATTGGCCTTGCCAGGGTGGTACTTGATGGCACAATCATAATCCTTAAGCAGCTCGACCCAAGGACGCTGTCGCATGTTCAGCTCCTTCTGATCGTAGATATGTTGGAGACTCTTGTGGTCGGTGTAAATGGTAAACCTGGTACCGTACAAGTAATGCCTCCATATCTTAAGGGCAAACACCATAGCTCCGAGTTCCAAGTCATGGGTCGTGTAGTTCTTCTCGTGAACCCGTAGTTGTCGAGAGGCATAGGCTATAACCTTCTCGAGTTGTATCAGCACACAACCGAGACCTTGTATCGATGCGTCACAATGTACCTCAAAATTCTCTGTTCCCTCGGGTAGGGCTAGAATAGGGGCGCTACAGAGTTTGGTTTTCAACAGTTGAAAAGCGGATTCTTGCGCGTCACCCCAATTGTACTTAGTGACTTTGTGAGTCAAATCGGTGAGGGGTTGAGAAATCTTTGAAAATCCCTCGATGAAACGCCGGTAGTAGCCGGCCAGCCCTAGGAATTGCCGCACCTCAGTCGGAGTCTTAGGCGCTTCCCAGTATTTGATGGCCTCTACCTTACCGGGATCGACATGGATACCGTTCTCGTTGATCACATGTCCTAAAAAGTGAACCTCGATAAGCAAAAATTCGCATTTCGAGAGTTTAGCGTACAGTTGTTCCTTCTTCAACAATTCTAGAATTAATCTCAAGTGTTCTTCGTGGTCAGCCTTGTCCTTGGAGTAGACGAGAATAACATCAATGAAAACAATCACAAACTTGTCGAGGTACGCCTTGCATACTCGATTCATGAGATCCAAAAATACGGCTGGTGCGTTGGTTAAGCCAAAAGACATAACCGAAAACTCATAGTGACCATACCGTGTTCTGAAAGTCGTCTTTGAGATATCTTCTTCGCGCACTCTTAATTGATGGTAATCAGACCGCAGATCGATCTTCGAGTAGAAACTCGATCCTTGAAGCTGGTCAAACTGATCATCAATTCGGGGCGAAGGATAACGGTTCTTGACCGTCACCTTGTTCAACTCCCGGTAGTCGATGCACATGCGGAAAGTCCCGTCCTTCTTTCTGACAAATAAGACAGGGGCTCCCCATGGCGATGAGCTAGGTCGGATAAAACCCTTATCCAACAAATCTTGCAACTGAGTGGACAGTTCCTGAAGCTCCACCGGTGCGAGCCGATACAGGGCTCGTGCTATAGGTGCTGCACCGGGGGTCAATTCGATTTGAAACTCGACTTGTCGAATAGGAGGGAGTCCAGGCAAATCCTCCGGGAAAACTTCCGGAAAATCTCGCACAATCGGTATCTCTTCAATTCGCTTCTCTTCCGCGGGTTTCTCAACAATATGCGCTAAAATTGCCGGATGACCCTTTCGTAGATACTTCTGCGCCTTCATGAAGGTGATGACGCTGGTGTTCATGCCGCTTCTCTCGCCCCGGATCGAAATGATCTCGCTGGAAGGGGTAGTAATGTGGACTATCTTGTCGTGACATATAATCTCCGCTCGGTTCTTGGATAACCAGTCCATGCCGACCACGACATCGAAACTACTAAGCGTAAAAGGAATAAGGTCGATATCAAAAACATGACCTGACAGTTTTAACTTACATCCCGCAAGTACATGAGTCGTTACTATAGTCTTACCGTCAGCTAATTCAACAGGAAACTTAGCATCTAACGGGGTGGGAGTTAGGTCTAAGAGTTGACTAAAGGCTTTCGACACAAAACTCCTATCAGCTCCCGTGTCAAACAATACAGAAGCAAAACAATCGTTCACAGGAAACTTACCAGTCACCACGTACGGATCATTGCGGGCTTGACCCGACCCAATAACAAATGCTCTTCCTTTACCCATTGTTTCCACCACCACTGCCACTTCCATTACCTTCATTGTTGTCGTTCTGTTTCAGCTTGGGACAATCCTTCCTGAAATGACCTTCCTGCCCACATTCGAAACATCCCTTCGTCGTCATAGGTGGTTTAGGAGCACCCTTTGCCGCAAGGTCTCCTCTACATTCCTTTGCCTGGTGACCCATCTTTCCGCATCTCAGACACTTGACACGGTCACACGGGCCAGCATGATGATAGTTACACCTGTTGCACTTCGGGTACTTCCCAGCATAGCCGCTCGAACCCTGCCCGCTACCGTTGTTATTGTTGTTGTGACCCTGATTGTTGAAGCCCCGAGTGAGTTCGGGCTTACGGTAGTGTTGTTGCTGTGGAGGGTTCGAGGATAAGGATCTGGTGTTGTCAAACTTTCTCTTTCCATTGCTCGGATTGTTGTTGTTGTTGTCAGTAATCGGGTTGTCACGGGCTTTAGTGGTTGAACCCCTAGGTGGTAGCGCACCTTGGGTCACTGCTTGATCCGTTAGTTTGTGAGCTAACCGAATCGCTTGTTGAATCGTGGCTGGTCTGGAAGACGTCACCATGCCCTGAATTTGCGGTGCTAACCCATCAATATACATTTCAATCCTCTTACTCGGTGAGTCTACCATCCGTGGACACATCACGGCCAACTCGTGAGAACGGGTAGTGTAGGCCTCGATTTCTGAACCCACCATCTTCAATGACCAAAACTCTGACTCCAACTTTGCAATCTCCTCCCTAGTACAGTACTCTTCTCGCATCATGTTCTTGAACTCCTCCCAGTTCATAGCGTTAGCCAGTTCCAATCCAAGGATCTGCACGTTTGAATTCCACCAAGTGAGGGCGGAATCTTCAAGTGTTCCAGCAGCAAATTTGACCCTGGGGACAATTACACATCTCAAACGCCGATTCGGCCTTCTCAGCCCAACGCAGGAAGCCTATAGCTCCCTCAGTGCCCTTAAACGTACTGGGCTTGCAGTCAAGGTAATTCTTGAAGGTACACGTTCCAATTGGATCTCTAGCTTGGTTTTGGACATGTGCGGCTAGAGCGGCCGCCGCGTGGTCATTCAGCAGAGTTTGGAGTTCTGCTGCAGTCAAGTTGATGTTACCACGTCCGTGTCCAGCGTTTCTTCCAGACATCTAGGTGTTATCATTCTCAGATGTCATCGACTGAGGACACCTCTGAGTGTGCCTCCGGCTCAGCCGGTTCTTCCTCCGGTTCTTCTTCGGGTTCCTCCTCGGGATCTTCCTCGGATTCTGAGCAATTTGCGTCTGTAAGACATCGCAACGCTTTAAAGCTATCTCGGTTCGAGTCCTTGCTACTTGGAGTTGCTCTTGCAAGTCTATCATCTCGGCTTGCATCTTTCTCATAATCTTCATCTGTTGATCACTAGCCTCTTGCATTTCCTTCATTGCCGCTGTCATGCGTGAAATTTCCTCTTTAGTTTCGGTTCCATCTTTTAACAGTCCGGAAACGTTAGCTCTCGTATAGCGCATGTAACCAACATCACGCTCCAAACAAGAAACAACAGCTGCGAGCACACGCTCTACAGGTTCGGTTATAGGTGGTAGGGTGTTGGGGTAAGCAGGATGGTTCGGGTGAGGTAGCGGGGGAACTTGTTCACGATAGACCATACGCCTGATCATATTAGGGTACCAATCCCAACTAACTTCGTTTTCGTACATGCCTCCGAATAAGCGATACCTCTTCGGTGCGGGAGCTTCGAGTTCCGGGACTACACGGGGTGGCGATGAGGTAGGTAGCTGCGGTACCTTCCCATGAGCATGAGTCATCTGATCGGACGATGATGATGATGGTGGCGTCGACATCCCTACAGGTAAGCCGTGTATGCGCGCGCGTATGAGCGAAAGAGGTAAAGAGATAAGATAACAAAGACTACACAAACTTATGCAGTGCGTATCATTATAACTAATGGGTCGTCGCGGTTATAGTCTAGTATGCATGCAATTTCTAGTTCGCTATAACCAATGGCTCTGATACCAATCTGTCACACCCTCAAAATCCACTAACGGAGTTTTACCATCAGAGGGTGTGAACTAACAGGATCGGAATCATTAGTTATAATCAAACCATATAAAAAACGTTTAAATGAAAAATAAGTGCGGAAGCGTAAAAACCAAAAGACAAAAGTTGCGTCACGCAGGACGACTTAAAACTCAAGTAATAATAGTTAAAAACATGTTTGCATATCAGAATGTTCATGTGACAATCGTCAATTTCAGGTTAACCCCGTTAACTCAACTCCGTCAATTCAAACTTTAAGATCGTTAAATCTATAACGCACACTTCATTACATTTAAACTAGGGTTTAAATGACGCTTAACACTTACTACATGTGTAGTCTTTCGGGATTTGCACCGAAACGCAAACGAGTTGACGCAAACGATTGATAAACAAACGACAAACGTCAAAACAATAATTATGTGTTAATTATGTGTTAGATATATGTGTGTTACTTGATTGTTATGTGGAATGTTAAACAAGAAACAGGAACCAACTATTTAGGCTAGAGATATAACATTTGGAAGTTTAGGGACTAGAGTGTAACTTGTATATCTATAAATATATCATTATCACAAACCCTAACTCCTCTCCTTCCCCTCACAAAAACCGACGGCAGCTAGACCCCCCCCTCCGTGCGATCGGCTCACAAACACACACCAAACACTTGGTTTTAATCTTGGGTTTTCACAATTGAAGCATCCTACACCCGTTTCTAATCATCTCCTACCTTCCTCTTGCTTGTATTGGTGTTTTGAAGGTATAACTTGCAAACCCTAGGTCCGACTTTTTCCTATGCATGGTGTTCATATGATTCTTGTTTATTTGATGGTGTATTAGTGATGATTTGATAACTAGTTTTGATAGTATTGCATGATTCATTGTTGTCTTTGATTTGAGTTAAAACACAAACCCTAATCTTGTATGTATGGTGTAATTGAGATGCATGGATAGTAGTATTAG
Source organism: Bidens hawaiensis (assembly GCF_021521415.1). NCBI lineage: Eukaryota > Viridiplantae > Streptophyta > Magnoliopsida > Asterales > Asteraceae > Bidens > Bidens hawaiensis. Next base: position 96,095 of record NW_027496520.1, read on the forward strand.
TGTCTAGCATGTTATATGACTTATTTGTGATCCATGGCTAGTGAAATTGTTGAGTTTTGATGTGAACAGAATCTGGACAGAATGTGTGTACGATGTTCAAGTGACTGTAACGAAGTGTAAACGTGAAAATTGGTTGAGATTGTGGGTACTGCAGTAAATTAGGTTGAGTCTAGTTTTCATGAAGTATAAGTTTGAAATTTTTGGACAAGTATAAGTGTACTTTTATGATTTTACAAAAACGTGGTGCAAAGCTGAGCTTCTAGACCTGCTGTTAGGTTAAGTTGTAAATGTTATATCTCATGAACCACGAGGCCAATTGGGTTGGTTCCACTTCTGGAAGTTGACTCATTGAGTTAGGAACCAAACCCAAGTGGTCTTGCATTTATTGGATTTTTCGTTTAACGGGAATTGCAAATAACATTCTGTTGCGCATGAATCTGACTGATATGAGTTTGCTGTAATGTTTTGGTCATTATAAGAAAAATATGTGGAATAAAAATAAGATAAAATATGTTCTGGAAACCTAAGATATGTATGCTTCTGTGGTGATTTTTGGTGAATTAATTGAGACGTTATGATCGGTGAACTAGTGCAATCTTTCAAGTAAAAATTCTGTCATAATGAAACTAGCTGCTGAGTTGTGTAAAAATGCATGAAATATGATAGTTTTTATAAAATTGTTGTTTTTGACCAAAATACCCTTGCGGGGAATAGTTGTAAATTGATTGCCATGAATTGACCAAATTGCCCTTATGGGGAATAATGGTTAGTTAATCTTTGTTTGTTGACCAAAATGCCCTTACGGGGATAATTGCTAGTAAAGTATGTTATTAGTACGTGACACGAAAGTAATTGCTCACTCATGTATCGTATCACAATTGTACTTGTTTAAGTCACACACGATTCACAAACGAAACACGAAATCTGTTACGTGCATAGGTATTATGTGCCGAGTCTAGAGACTCGTTAAACGTACCGATACTTAGAAAATCTCTTTGTTATTTAGAACGCTAGAGAGTTTCTACGACGCGCATCACTTGGTGATCTATATCGGGATATTCTTCGCAAACAGTGAGTTTCACTTACCCCGCTCTTTGAACTGTTTTCAAACGTTTTTCACTTGGGGGAGATAACATACTCCGATAAACATATTTTCTGAGATAAACGCATATTTAAGATTTTGTTATAAATTATATATCACTTGTAAAGGCTAAGCGGCAAACGTAACATTTGAAGTCCCACACATCGGACCGGTTAATATTTGGAATAGCGAGTCACTGTTGAGTAGTACTACTGGGTTTGACAAACCCCACCCGACGTTAAGCTCAACTGGAGGTTGAGTGGGTGTAATTTTGGCTAACACTTACCATGGTCTGGATTGACCTGGTGACGGGCACTTGATAAACAGTCAGCTTCGGTCGCGAACCACTTAGCGATACTTGTTGTATAGATTAGCTACCTATCGATATATAATTTGACATAACACTATCTGGTAATGCAACACTTAAACGTCGTAACGGGGTTACGCAACACTTAAACGTCGTAACGGGGTTACGCAACACTTAAACGTCGTAACGGGGTTACGCAACACTTAAACGTCGTAACGGGGTTACGCAACACTTAAACGTCGTAACGGGGTTACGCAACACTGAAACGCCGTAACGAGGTTACGCAAAACGCTAAACGATTTATCTTATTTAACTTGTGAACTCACCAACCTTGTGTTGACACTTTTAGTATGTTATTCTCAGGTAGCCGAGGCGGGCGCGCGGTTTAGGAGCATGCATTAATTGAAAACATCTTTATTCTGCAAACTTAATTTTAACAGTTACATTTGGTTTTAAGTCGTCCTGCGTGACGCAACTTTTGAATTAAGGTTTTACGCTTCCGCACTTACTTACATTTAAACGTTTTTTCTTTGGTTTGATTATAACTAATGATTCCGATCCTGCCAGTTCACACCCTCTGACGGTAAAACTCCGTTAGTGGATTTTGAGGGTGTGACAGATTGGTATCAGAGCCATTGGTTATAGCGAACTAGAAGCTGCATGCATACTAGACTATAACCGCGACGACCCATTAGTTATAATGATACGCACTGCATAGGTTTGTGTAGTCTTGAAATCTTATTTCTTTACCTCTTTCACTCATACGCGCGCATATACACGGCTTACCTGTAGGAATGTCGACGCCACCCTCATCATCATCCGATTCGATGACGCATGCTCACGGGAAGGAACCGCAGTTACCTACTGCCTCGCCACCCCGTGTAGTCCCGGAACTCGAAGCTCCTGCACCGAAGAGGTACCGCCTATCCGGAGGCCTGTATGAAAACGACGTTAGCTGGGATTGGTACCCCAACATGATCAGACGTATGGTCTACCGTGAACAAGTTCCCCCATTGCCTCACCCGAACCATCCTGCTTATCCTAACACTCTACCACCCATAACCGAACCTGTGGAGCGAGTTCTCGCAGCTGTCGTTTCTTGTTTGGAGCGTGATGTGGGTTACATGCGCTACACGAGAGAGAACGTTTCCAGATTGTTAAAAGACGAAACCGAGAATAAGGAGGAGATTGCCCGCATGGCGGCGGCAATGAAAGATATGCAAGGGGCTAGTGATCAACAGATGAAGGTTATGATGAAGATGCAAGCCGAAATGATAGACTTGAAAGAGCAACTCCAAGAAGCAAGGACCCGAACTGAGATAGCGTTAGAACGTTGCGATATCCTACAAATGCAACTTGCTCAGAACGCAGCAGAACCTGAGGCAGAGCCTGAGGCCGAGCCCGAGGCAGAGCCTGAAGAAGATCCTGAAGAAGATCCTGAGGAAGATCCTGAGGAGGAACCCGAAGAGGAACCACAGGAAGAACCGGCTGAGGAGGAGGCACATTCAGAAGTGTCCTCAGATGACGACATCTAGTGATGATGACACTTAGATGGAGGGGTTGTCTCCATCCTAACTATTATTTTTCTACGATTATAAGGATTGATTGGAAATACTTTGTAGCGAATACAATGGTTTTAATCATGAATTTTTATTTAGACTAATATGTGGTTGTGATGTGATGTTGTTTCTTTTTTTTTTTCTTTCTTACCTATCTTTTATTACATGTATGGTGTGTTGTATATGAAAGAAAAATTCATGTTTAACATTTTATACTGTGATTCTAGGAAATGGCCGGAAGAAACGCTGGACGAGGACGTGGTAACATCAGCATGACTGCAGCTGAACTCCAAACTCTGCTGAATGACCATGTGGCGGCCGCTTTAGCTGCACACGTTCAGAATCAAACAGGAGGTCCGAATGGAACATGTACCTTCAAGAACTACCTAGACTGCAAGCCCAGTACGTTTAAGGGCACTGAGGGAGCTATAGGCTTCCTGCGTTGGGCTGAGAAGGCCGAGTCGGCCTTTGAGATGTGTAACTGTCCCCCTGCCAGTAGGGTCAAATTCGCTGCTGGGACACTTGAGGATTCCGCCCTCACTTGGTGGAATTCGAACGTCCAGATCCTTGGATTGGAACTGGCTAACGCGATGAACTGGGAGGAGTTCAAAAACATGATGCGAGAGGAGTACTGTCCGAGGGAGGAAATTTCGAAGTTAGAATCGGAGTTTTGGTTGTTGAAGATGGTGGGTTCGGAGATTGAAGCCTACACTACTCGTTCGCACGAGTTGGCTGTGATGTGTCCGCGGATGGTGGTTCCGCCGAGCAAGAGGATAGAGATGTACATTGATGGGTTAGCACCACAGATTCAGGGTATGGTGACGTCTTCCAGACCAGCCACGATCCAGCAAGCGATCCGTTTGGCTCACAAACTGACGGATCAGGCTGTGACCCAGGGTGCGTTACCACCGAGGGGTTCGACTGTTAAAGTCCGTGACAACCCGAGTAATGACCACGTCAGCAACAGTAACAACAACAGCAACCCGAACAGCGGGAAGAGAAAGTTTGACAACACCAGATCTTCATCCTCAAACCTCCCACCGCAACACCACTACCGTAAGCCCGAATTTACTCGGAGTTTCAACACTCAGAATCACAACAACAACGGTAGCAGGCAGATTTCGAGCGGATATGCTGGGAAATATCCAAAGTGCAACAGGTGCAACTTTCATCATGTTGGTCAGTGTGACCGTGTCAAGTGTCAAAGATGCGGAAAGATAGGTCACCAAGCGAAGGAATGTAGAGTTGACCTTGCGGCGAAGGGTGCTACTAAGCCACCGATGACGACTAAGGGATGTTTTGAATGTGGACAGGAAGGTCATTTCCGGAAGGATTGCCCCAAGCTGAAACAGAATGACAATAATGGGGGTAATGGAAGTGGCAGTAATGGTGGAGGAAATGGCAAAGGAAGAGCGTTTGTGATTGGATCGGGTCAAGCCCGCAATGATCCGCATGTGGTGTCTGGTAAGTTCCCTGTAAACGATTGTTTTGCTTCTGTTTTGTTTGACACTGGAGCTAATAGGAGTTTTGTGTCAAAAACTTTTAGCCAACTTTTAGACCTTACTCCAACCCCGTTAGACGCTAAGTTTCCTGTTGAATTAGCTAACGGTAAAACTGTAGTAACAACTCATATACTTGCGGGATGTAAGTTGAAACTGTCAGGTCATGTCTTTGACATCGACCTTATTCCTTTTACGCTTAGTAGTTTCGATGTCGTGGTCGGCATGGACTGGTTATCCGAGAACCGAGCGGAGATTATATGCCATGATAAGATAGTCCATATCACCACCCCTTCCGGCGAGATCATTTCGGTCCGAGGCGAGAGAAGCGGCATGACCACCAGCGTCATTACCCTTTTGAAGGCACAGAAGTATCTACGAAAGGGTCATCCGGCAATTTTGGCGCAGATTGTTGAGAAACCCGCGGAGGAGAAACGAATTGAAGACATACCGGTTGTGCGAGACTTTCCAGAAGTTTTCCCGGAGGATTTGCCCGGACTCCCTCCTATTCGTCAAGTCGAATTTCAAATCGAGTTGACACCCGGTGCAGCACCCATAGCACGAGCCCCGTATCGACTCGCACCGGCGGAACTTCAGGAGTTGTCCACTCAGTTGCAAGATTTGTTGGATAAAGGTTTTATCCGACCTAGCTCATCGCCATGGGGAGCCCCTGTCTTGTTTGTCCGAAAGAAAGACGGGACTTTCCGAATGTGCATCGACTACCGGGAGTTGAACAAGGTGACGGTCAAGAACCGTTATCCTTTACCCCGAATTGATGATTTGTTTGACCAGCTTCAGGGATCGAGTTACTACTCGAAGATCGATCTACGATCCGGTTACCACCAGCTGAGAGTGCGCGAAGAAGATATTTCAAAGACGGCTTTCAGAACACGGTATGGTCACTACGAGTTTTCGGTTATGCCTTTTGGCCTAACCAACGCACCAGCCGTATTTATGGATCTCATGAATCGAGTATGCAAGGCGTACCTCGACAAGTTTGTGATTGTTTTCATTGATGATATTCTCGTCTACTCCAAGAACGAGACTGACCACGAAGAGCACTTAAGGATAATTCTGGAACTACTGAAGAAGGAACAACTGTATGCTAAACTCTCGAAATGTGAATTTTGGCTTCGCGAGGTTCACTTTTTAGGACATGTGATCAACGAGAATGGTATCCATGTCGATCCCGGTAAGGTAGAGGCCATCAAAAAAACTGGGAAGCACCTAAGACTCCGACTGAGGTGCGACAATTCCTAGGACTGGCCGGCTACTACCGGCGTTTCATCGAGGGATTTTCAAAGATTGCTCAACCCCTCACCGCTTTGACCCACAAGGGCACTAAGTACAACTGGGGTGACGCGCAAGAATCCGTTTTTCAACTGTTGAAAACCAAGCTTTGTAGCGCCCCTATTTTAGCCCTCCCCGAGGGAACGGAAAATTTTGAGGTACACTGTGACGCATCTATACAAGGTCTCGGTTGTGTGCTGATGCAACTCGAGAAGGTTATAGCCTACGCCTCTAGACAACTACGGGTTCACGAGAAGAACTACACGACCCATGATTTGGAACTCGGAGCTGTGGTGTTTGCTCTTAAGATATGGAGGCATTACTTGTACGGTACCAAGTTTACCATTTACACCGACCACAAGAGTCTCCAACATATCTACGATCAGAAGGAGCTGAACATGCGACAGCGTCGTTGGGTCGAGCTGCTTAAAGATTATGATTGTGCCATCAAGTACCACCCTGGCAAGGCCAATGTGGTGGCCGACGCCCTCAGCAGAAAAGAAACAGATAAACCCAGACGGGTGAGAGCATTGCAACTCACGATTCATGCCAGCTTACCCGATCAGATTCGCTATGCGCAACTGGAAGCTTTGAAAGGTGATAATTTTCCATCGGAACTCATGCGGGGCATGAGCAAGCAACTTGAAACCAAATCGGACGGGGTCCGATATTTTGAGAACCGGATTTGGGTTCCACGATACGGAGAGTTGAGAACTCTAGTGATGGACGAAGCTCACAAGTCCCGATATTCTATCCACCCTGGCTCAGATAAAATGTATCATGATTTAAAGGCACTTTACTGGTGGCCGAACATGAAAGCCGACATTGCCACCTACGTGAGCAAATGTTTGACTTGTGCCAGAGTCAAGATAGAATACCAGAAACCATCTGGTCTACTGCAACAACCGGAACTCCCAATGTGGAAATGGGAACACATCTCAATGGATTTTATTACGGGTTTGCCTAAGACGCCGACGGGATGCGATACCATCTGGGTGATCGTTGACCGGTTGACTAAATCGGCACACTTCCTAGCAATTAAGGAAACGGACAAAATGGAAAGACTGACTGCGTATACATGAAAGAAGTGGTGTCTAGACACGGAGTGCCTGTCTCGATCATTTCCGATCGAGATTCTCGTTTTACCTCACACTTTTGGAAGTCGCTGCAAAGCGCACTGGGCACCCGTCTCGATATGAGTACAGCATACCATCCTCAGACGGATGGGCAAAGTGAACGGACTATTCAGACCCTGGAGGATATGTTGCGTGCATGCGTTTTAGATTTCGGAAAAAGTTGGGAACCCCACTTTCCCTTGGTAGAGTTTTCGTATAATAACAGCTACCACGCAAGTATTAAGGCAGCGCCGTTTGAAGCGCTGTACGGACGGAAGTGCCGATCACCACTCTGCTGGGCAGAGGTGGGTGATAGCCAAATCACTGGTCCGGAACTGGTACTCGAAACCTCGGAAAAGATTGTTCAAATCCGAAATCGCATGGCAGCAACACGAGATCGCCAAAAGAGTTACGCCGACAAGCGCCGAAAACCTCTCGAATTTCAAGTGAACGATCGGGTGTTACTCAAAGTCTCACCTTGGAAATGTGTGGTTCGCTTTGGGAAGCGAAACAAACTCAACCCACGATATGTTGGTCCGTACCGGATAACTAAGCGCATTGGTCCGGTGGCGTACCGACTGGACCTACCAACAGAACTCAGTGGCGTACATGGTGTATTCCACGTATCAAATTTGAAGAAATGCCTATCTGATGAAACCCAAGTAGTCCCTTTGGAGGAACTACAAGTTGATGAACAGTTACGTTTCATTGAGGAACCAGTCGAGGTTTTGGATTGGGAAACCAAAACGCTCAAGCACAGCAAAATTCCAATCGTTAAGGTTCGTTGGAACTCGAGACGTGGACCGGAGTTCACGTGGGAACGCGAGGATCAAATGATGAAAAAGTATCCTCACCTTTTTGAAGGGCTAACCAAACACCGAAAACCGCGAAACCCGGCAAACCGTCAAACATCACCGGAGGTATGAATTAAATTTCGGGACGAAATTTCTTTCTACTAGGGGATGATATGACAAACTGAAAATTTTTCTTACTTTTTTTTCAGACACTCATCACGACTTGTGTAACATCCTAAAATTTATAATGTTAAATAAAAGAAAGTTATGTTTAGTGATTTCACGTTTTAGTTATTTAATGTCGAGTAAGGAACGGGTCATGGGCTTAGATTACGTAAGATGGGTTAAATGAGAATGGGCTTTGGGTCCGTGGGCTTGAGAGATATAAATACCCATCCCAAGCCCAAGATATCATTTTATTTCCATCTTTCTCTTTTACACACTCAAAAACAAACACATAACCGACCGAGATCCGAAGTCGAGACCCGAGATTTTGCTGGTAGATCTGAGTTGGAAAGGTAAGAACTAATCCCGCAAAGCTAATATTACTGAAAATGGTTAGGATTTGACGGGTTAATCGGACCCGAAACACAACTGCCCAAATCGGACCCCTAAAACGTCGATTTTAGGCCGATTTGATGGTTGGGATTTGTAGGCGCCGATCATACGATTCCGTGGGTACCAAAATCGAGTTATTTGGCTAAGAAACGAAGGAGTTATGGGCAAACAGATCTGCAGCGCGACAACTTCGCCTTCATCTGGGCAACTTCGCCTTCAAGCGATGAACTTCGCCTGCAAGCTAAGTTCGCCTGATGAACTTCGCCTGCAAGCCAAGTTCGCCTGATGATAAGTTCGCCTGAAGCCAAGTTCGCCTGATGGCAACTTCGCTGAAATGGTAACTTCGCCTAAGGTTTAACTTTGCCTAAAAGCCAAGTTCGCCTGAGGTTTAACTTCGCCTAAAAGCCAAGTTCGCCTGAGGTTTAACTTCGCCTAAAAGCCAAGTTCGCCTGAGGTTTAACTTCGCCTAAAAGCCAAGTTCGCCTGAGGTTTAACTTCGCCTAAAAGCCAAGTTCGCCTAAGGTTTAACTTCGCCTGAAGCCAAGTTCGCCTACGGTTTAACTTCGCCTAAAGTGAAGTTCGCTTAGAAAATAAATTAAAAACCTAATGGAAAATGTGTTAAGGCAGTTATCGAAAATAAAATTTTTCCAAGCTGACCTGGCAGCTTAACCCCAGCCAGGGGCTCTGCCCCTTGGACCCCGCTAGGGGCTGCCGCCCCTAGAACCCCGCTGCCAGGGGCGCTGCCCCCGGACCCCCGTTCGTTGTGGGTCATATATAGATAGAAATACAAAACGAGTAGTAGTAGTTAATTGATATGTGTAAATATTATACAGTTAGCCGGCCCAGTTAAAGAAAGGAATTACGATCAACGGCGAGCGTAACAGGATCCAGGTGAGTTTCTAGCCCCATTCCTTGTTATGTTTTCGGGGCTGTGTGCATACTTGATGTGTTGTTAATACATTTATCCTAAGTGATAAGTGTATGCCATATGTGATATATGTGATATGTATGAATGATTGCTTGATGGTACGTGAACGATCTTCGGATATTGCACGTACTGTCAGGTTGTAACGTTATAAATATGGTAAGTATGTTATGTATGAATGATTGCTTGATGGTACGTGAACGATCTTCGGATATTGCACGTACTGTCAGGTTGTAACGTTATAAATATGGTAAGTATGTTATGTATGAATGATTGCTTGATGGTACGTGAACGATCTTCGGATATTGCACGTACTGTCAGGTTGTAACGTTATAAATATGGTAAGTATGATATGTATGAACGATTGCTTGATGGTATGTGAACGATCTTCGGATATTGCACGTACTGTCAGGTTGTAACGTTATAAATATGGCAAGTATGATATGTATGTTTATGTGTATGAACATAATAAAGTTAATAAAGGAAGGAAATGATGCTTGTATGGTTGTATGGTTACGAAAAGGGTACCGAGCCCTAATAATACTCGAGGTATGATGTATGGTTGTATGGTAACGAAGAGGGAATCGAACCCTACTAATATTCGAAAACAAGGGACCAGACCCTAATAATATCTGTGATGTTAGGGACCAGACCCTAATAATATCTGTGATGTTAGGGACCAGACCCTAATAATATCTGTGATGTTAGGGACCAGACCCTTATAATATCTGTGATGTTAGGGACCAGACCCTTATAATATCTGTGATGTTAGGGACCAGACCCTTATAATATCTGTGATGTTAGGGACCAGACCCTTATAATATCTGTGATGTTAGGGACCAGACCCTTATAATATCTGTGATGTTAGGGACCAGACCCTTATAATATCTGTGAGGTTATAGGGCGAAAGGCTCTTTAAAACGTATGATTATGAATGTAAAGAAAGTATGTAAGTAAGAAAGAAAGTATGTAAGTAAGAATGAAGGCATGAGTACTTATGTGTGTATGAAAGAAAGTTATGAGGTTAAGTACGTATGTATGTAATAAGGTATTGTATGGTATTTTATGATTAACTAGAACTCACTCAGCGTAGCTGACTTTTAGTATGCACGCAGGTGAGTAGGTTGAGACAGCTGGCTTGAGTGGAGGACACATGGCAGAAGACTAAAGCCTGGCATCTGAAGATCTGATATGTTTTATAAGTTATGTTTTGATTTTGAAAGACAAGAGGAATGTTTTAAGACATGATTATGAATCGATATGTAATGTTTTATGAAAGTTTTATATTCCGCGTAAAGTTTTTAATTAACTTTGATATTTAGAACTGTGTTTATGAGTAAATCCAACACGAAAGTAGGGTTACCGGTAACGGGGCCTTACAACTTGACTCAAATTTTCGGGACGAAAATTCTTTAACATGGGAATGATGTGACAATCGTCAATTTCAGGTTAACCCCGTTAACTCAACTCCGTCAATTCAAACTTTAAGATCGTTAAATCTATAACGCACACTTCATTACATTTAAACTAGGGTTTAAATGACGCTTAACACTTACTACATGTGTATTCTTTCGGGATTTGCACCGAAACGCAAACGAGTTGACGCAAACGATTGATAAACAAACGACAAACGTCAAAACAATAATTATGTGTTAATTATGTGTTAGATATATGTGTGTTACTTGATTGTTATGTGGAATGTTAAACAAGAAACAGGAACCAACTATTTAGGCTAGAGATATAACATTTGGAAGTTTAGGGACTAGAGTGTAACTTGTATATCTATAAATATATCATTATCACAAACCCTAACTCCTCTCCTTCCCCTCACAAAAACCGACGGCAGCTAGACCCCCCCCTCCGTGCGATCGGCTCACAAACACACACCAAACACTTGGTTTTAATCTTGGGTTTTCACAATTGAAGCATCCTACACCCGTTTCTAATCATCTCCTACCTTCCTCTTTCTTGTATTGGTGTTTTGAAGGTATAACTTGCAAACCCTAGGTCCGACTTTTTCCTATGCATGGTGTTCATATGATTCTTGTTTATTTGATGGTGTATTAGTGATGATTTGATAACTAGTTTTGATAGTATTGCATGATTCATTGTTGTCTTTGATTTGAGTTAAAACACAAACCCTAATCTTGTATGTATGGTGTAATTGAGATGCATGGATAGTAGTATTAGTGTCTAGCATGTTATATGACTTATTTGTGATCCATGGCTAGTGAAATTGTTGAGTTTTGATGTGAACAGAATCTGGACAGAATGTGTGTACGAAGTTCAAGTGACTGTAACGAAGTGTAAACGTGAAAATTGGTTGAGATTGTGGGTACTACAGTAAATTAGGTTGAGTCTAGTTTTCATGAAGTATAAGTTTGAAATTTTTGGACAAGTATAAGTGTACTTTTATGATTTTACAAAAACGTGGTGCAAAGCTGAGCTGCTAGACCTGCTGTTAGGTTAAGTTGTAAATGTTATATCTCATGAACCACGAGGCCAATTGGGTTGGTTCCACTTCTGGAAGTTGACTCATTGAGTTAGGAACCAAACCCAAGTGGTCTTGCATTTATTGGATTTTTCGTTTAACGGGAATTGCAAATAACATTCTGTTGCGCATGAATCTGACTGATATGAGTTTGCTGTAATGTTTTGGTCATTATAAGAAAAATATGTGGAATAAAAATAAGATAAAATATGTTCTGGAAACCTAAGATATGTATGCTTCTGTGGTGATTTTTGGTGAATTAATTGAGACGTTATGATCGGTGAACTAGTGCAATCTTTCAAGTAAAAATTCTGTCATAATGAAACTAGCTGCTGAGTTGTGTAAAAATGCATGAAATATGATAGTTTTTATAAAATTGTTGTTTTTGACCAAAATACCCTTGCGGGGAATAGTTGTAAATTGATTGCCATGAATTGACCAAATTGCCCTTATGGGGAATAATGGTTAGTTAATCTTTGTTTGTTGACCAAAATGCCCTTACGGGGATAATTGCTAGTAAAGTATGTTATTAGTACGTGACACGAAAGTAATTGCTCACTCATGTATCGTATCACAATTGTACTTGTTTAAGTCACACACGATTCACAAACGAAACACGAAATCTGTTACGTGCATAGGTATTATGTGCCGAGTCTAGAGACTCGTTAAACGTACCGATACTTAGAAAATCTCTTTGTTATTTAGAACGCTAGAGAGTTTCTACGACGCGCATCACTTGGTGATCTATATCGGGATATTCTTCGCAAACAGTGAGTTTCACTTACCCCGCTCTTTGAACTGTTTTCAAACGTTTTTCACTTGGGGGAGATAACATACTCCGATAAACATATTTTCTGAGATAAACGCATATTTAAGATTTTGTTATAAATTATATATCACTTGTAAAGGCTAAGCGGCAAACGTAACATTTGAAGTCCCACACATCGGACCGGTTAATATTTGGAATAGCGAGTCACTGTTGAGTAGTACTACTGGGTTTGACAAACCCCACCCGACGTTAAGCTCAACTGGAGGTTGAGTGGGTGTAATTTTGGCTAACACTTACCATGGTCTGGATTGACCTGGTGACGGGCACTTGATAAACAGTCAGCTTCGGTCGCGAACCACTTAGCGATACTTGTTGTATAGATTAGCTACCTATCGATATATAATTTGACATAACACTATCTGGTAATGCAACACTTAAACGTCGTAACGGGGTTACGCAACACTTAAACGTCGTAACGGGGTTACGCAACACTTAAACGTCGTAACGGGGTTACGCAACACTTAAACGTCGTAACGGGGTTACGCAACACTTAAACGTCGTAACGGGGTTACGCAACACTTAAACGCCGTAACGAGGTTACGCAAAACGCTAAACGATTTATCTTATTTAACTTGTGAACTCACCAACCTTGTGTTGACACTTTTAGTATGTTATTCTCAGGTAGCCGAGGCGGGCGCGCGGTTTAGGAGCATGCATTAATTGAAAACATCTTTATTCTGCAAACTTAATTTTAACAGTTACATTTGGTTTTAAGTCGTCCTGCGTGACGCAACTTTTGAATTAAGGTTTTACGCTTCCGCACTTACTTACATTTAAACGTTTTTTCTTTGGTTTGATTATAACTAATGATTCCGATCCTGCCAGTTCACACCCTCTGACGGTAAAACTCCGTTAGTGGATTTTGAGGGTGTGACAGTTCAGAAACCATGCATGATCCTATACCGCGCGCCCGCCTCGGCTACCTGAGAATAACATACTAAAAGTGTCAACACAAGGTTGGTGAGTTTACAAGTTTATATAAAATAAAGCGTTTAGCGTTTTGCGTTACCAGATAGTGTTATGTCAATTATATATCTATAGGTAGCTAGCCTATAAAACAAGTATTACTAAGTGTTCGAAACCGAAGCTGACTGTTTATCATTTGCCTTGCCACCAGGTCTATCCCGACCATGGTATGTGTTTAGCCAAGATTACACCCACTCGACCTCCAGTCGAGTTTAGCTTTGGGTGGGGTTTGTCAAACCCAGTAGAACTACTCAACAATGGCTCGCTATTATCCAATATTAAACGGTTCGATGTGAATGAAGGACTTTAGTTATTGTGTTTGCCACTTAGTCTTTACAAGTGATATATAATTTATACTAACAAAATCTTAAATGCGTTTTCGGAGTATGTTATCTCCCCAAGTGAAAAGCGTTTGAAAACAGTTTAGAGGGGTAAATGAACTCACTGTTTGCGAAGAATTCCCAAAACAAATCACCAAAGGATGCGCGTCACAGAAAAACTCTATCTAGCGTTCTAAAACAACAAAGAGATTTTTCTAAGTGTCGGAACTATTATCGAGTCTCTAGACTCGGCACATAATACCTATGCACACAATGTGTTTCGTGTTTCGTTTGTGAATCGTGTGTGACTTTAACAAGTACATTCGTGATACATTACATGTGTGAGCAATTATTTACGTGTCATGTATTAATAATGTACATCACTAGCAGTTACTCCCCGTAAGGGCAATTTGGTCACACATAACAATTAACTAGCAATTATTCCCCGCAAGGGCAATTTGGTCAAAACACTACAATTATATAGCAAGTATTCCCCACAGGGGCAATTTGGTCAAAACATAACAATTAACTAGCAATTATCATGTTTCATGCAATTTCACAAAATTCAGCAGCTAGTTTCACCGAGACAGAAATTCTACTTGAAAGATTGTACTATTCCACCGATCATAGCATCTCAATTAATTTACCAAAAATCATCACAAAAGAATGCATGTGTTAGGTTTCCAGAACATATTTTATTTTATTTTTATTCCACATAGATTTCTCATAATGATCAAAACATTACAGCAAGCTCATAACAGTCAAATTCATGCGCAACAGAATGTTATTTGAAATTCCCGTTAAATGAAAAATCCAACAAATGCAAGACCACTTGGGTTAGGTTCCTAACTCAACAAGTCAACTTCCAGAAGTGGAACCAACCCAATTGGTCTCGTAGTTCATGAGATATAACATTTACAAAACAACCTAACAGCAGGTCTAACAACTCAGCTTTGCACAACGTTTTTGTAAAATCATAAAGGTTAACTTTTACACGTCCAAAAATTGAAAATTTATATTCTTTAGAAACTAGACTCAAACTAGTTTACTGTAGTATCAATATTCTCAACCAATTTTCACATTTACACCCAGATACAGTCAATTGAACATCAACAACACAATCTGTCCAGAAACTGTTTGCAACAAAATTCAACATATTAATCATCTATAGACCATAATCCGTTCATATGACACTCTAGACACCATAACCACTATCCATGCACATCAATTACACCATACATACATGGTTAGGGTTTTATTTGATCTCAAAATCAAAGACACAACAATTAACATGTAACAATATCAATCCTAGTTATCAAATCATCATCAATACATCATTAACTCAAACAAAAATCATATGAACACAATATATATGAAATTTTCGGAATCTAGGGTTTGTAATTAACCCATTAAAATCGAAATTAAGTATAAAGGATGCATAGGATAGTCGTTTATACCTTCCTAGCACCTTAATCTTCAATCAACTTGAACAATCTTGATTGTATGTGTGTGTATGAGGGCCGATCGCAAGGGGGAAGCAAGGGGGGGGGGCTGCCATCGGTTTGGGAGAGAAAGGAAGAGGAGAGTTAGGGTTTTAGGTTTATATTAATAATAATAATATAATACACTTTGGTCCCTTAACTTTCAAATGTTACTTTACTAGCTTAATTAACTAATTCTTGCACCTTGAGTTAACGTTTATAACAATGTTATCACATAACACATAAGTCTAACACATAATTATCCCATAATTATTGTTTTGACGTTTTTCGTTTATTCACCAATTGTTTGCGTCAACTCGTTTGCGTTTCGGTGCGATTCCCGAAAGACTACACATGTAGTAAGTGTTAAGCGTCATTTAAACCCTAGTTTAAATGTAATGAGGTGTGCGTTATAGATTCAATGATCTTAAGTTTGAATTGACGGAGTTGAGTTAACGGAGTTAACCTGAAATTGACGATTGTCACAATTTAATTATTTTAATAGTTAATCATATTGTTTTACAATGCGAATTATTAGTCTTTTTAAAAAAATATATAATAAAATTAAAAACATATCAATACAAAATATAAAAAGAAAAATGAAATATTGAGAGTTGTCGAATCTGGCAAGTACTGCTCACACTTGCCATTTGAAATGGCGGATGTCCAGAAAACACTTGTCATTTCAAATGGCGAATCACAACAAAAATGTGCCACATCCGCCATTTTTAATGGTGGAATACCAGGTAGTTTTCTAACTCACCGGACAAAAACTGACAACCCTATAGTTAATTAGAGATCCGGCATTTCAAATGACGGACCATCTAGAAACCATTATCACTCTAGCTCTCTCCTAGAAACCATTTCCACTACATCAAATTTCCTATTTTGAAAAAAAATTCTAGCAGTAGCAACGATCAAGAATAAAGGAATTGAAGGAGGTGTGTGTGGAGTTGCATGAATAAATATTAAACACATCGGAAGACGGCCAGTCCTTTTTAGAAAAAAGAAATACCCTCGTTTAATGGTTTTTGTAATATCCTGAATTTTCTAGAATAATAATAAAATATAATATTTATGTTGGAAGACTTAAATTGAGTTATTAGAATAATAATAATGTAATAATAAAGATAAAAGAATACTATGCTAAATAGATGAGAATTAATTATGGATTTAAAAGGGAAGATAGGTCTAAGGTTCATGGGCTTTAGGAGTATAAATATTCCTTAAACCCTATTCCATTCCATCTCCATCCATTTTACACCAGAACCTATTCCATTCCATCTCCATCCATTCCATCTCTACTCTATTCTATTTGTAACATCCCATATTTCATTTGATATTTTAAATGATTTGGGTTTAATAAATTATAGAAGATAAATGTAATTATCTAAACTATGAGGGGAATAAGTGTCATTAAATGAAAAGTTAAACATGAAACCCTACCCTATTCCTATAAATGTAGCCACCATCCATTCATAACCATCCTAGCCTTCAAACTCCTTAACCCAAATTCCCGTTTTTGAGAGAACAACCCATAAAGACCCGACGATTCCAGGAGATCTAATCGTCCTATCGGTATCAAATATTTACAGAGTGTTCCTAGAATATAAATGAAGATTTCCATCAGTTGGATCTCCGATCAGAGATTGAGAAGTCTGGTTCTTATTAAGGAAAATGTAACAACAAAAATAGAGTTTTTCCGGAAACTGTTTCAGTTTTCCGGTGACTGTAGCGGCGGCTTCCGGCAAAGGAAGTAGGCGGCGCTGGTAGATCTCGGCGAGATGGTTCCGTGGTCGCTTGAATCACTAAATTCCGAGTTCGTTTGATATGGTTTTGGTCTAATCGAGTGATTTCGAACATAAACTTCAAAGGTACGATTTTGTTAAAAAGGTTTACTTTTCTTGTACGGATTTGCATAAAAATTTGTAGGATGATTGAACGGGTCACGTTTATTGATAAATTAATGAACTTTCTAGTAAATGGATTAGTCGGTTCATTTCGTGTAAAACGAGTAGTGTTCGATTTGTGAAAAGGACGGGTAAACGATGTCGGTTTGGCATGATACTTGGAAGAAATCATTTATCACAGCTGGCCCAACATTATAGAACACGACACCGCAACCCCGGGTGTGACACACGGATAAAAATTAGCCTAAACCGAGACTAATATAATCTCGATTAGCAATAAAATTTCGTCATTATGAGAAAAATATTCTTTATTAGTGATCTAGACGTTTCAAAAAGTGCAAAAATCGCCACGAAACGAGCCTGACGTGGAATAACCTCGGGTAACGAGTCAAAAAGTAAATAAATCCCTAAAGGGGCTAAATGATCTCGAAAAATTAAATCACATATTAAAGTAGTCGAGACAATGTATAAACTTAATTTTTGAAGGTTCGAATCGCGAAAATTTGGAAATAAGTGATCGAAAGCGAGTAGATGACACCGTAAGGACCCGACAACAAGTTTTTCAGAAAATTAGTTTCTTAGGCTTGTATTATCAAGAATCCAATTTCGTTCAAAGTCTGACAAAAATTATTAGAAACGGGATTCGTTTGATTACCTAAAGTTCGTTAGACGTTAAAACGGAAACTTAAGATTATTGCTTAAACACCCACCCAACCCAATCCTTTCCCCATCAAAACTAAACACCTCACTCTCACACCACCCATTGATTTAGTTAAAACCATGTTCTCATCATTACCTAGATGAGTTGTACATACACTTGTCATTTCTAATCATTACCCCATGTGTTGTACACTCCAACACCACACACTTGTCCAACACCTCACCACACAATCCCTCTCTTTCTCTCCTTAAAAGCTACAGCCAAACACCCTCTTTGCACACATAACCCAAATTCAAAATCAACACACACATACACATAATCAAGAAACATGGAGGTTTAAGTTAAGATCAAGGAAATGATTAAGCTATTAAGGAGAAATTAGGAAGGATTAAAGCTAGGAAACACACACTACTATCACTCACCATTTTCATCTTTTAACAATCTCAAGAAATCAAGTAAGTATTATATTATGGTTAATTAAGTATTGATTATAGATATACAAGGATTATTGTTCTTGAGTTTGATTTGAAATATTGTTAATATGTGTGGTATATGTATATGTATGTGTGCCGTGAGTGTATGTATATATGTATGAGAGGATCAAAACTCAATAATACATACACACATAGATACATCCTAAAGACTCTATATTGATTAATGGAATTGATATTAAGTGTTAATAAACTCTTGAAACTTTTGGTGAATTTGAAAGAGTTTGATTCTAGGGTTTGTTGTTAGAATTAAGTTTGGAGTAAATATTGTTTATAAACTTGTTAATATGGTTTTAGATTGTTGAAAAGTGTTGTTAGAGATTGATAAAACAAGAATGTGATCATAATTGCAAATATTGGGGATTTTTGGTATTAACTTAATTAAGATATTTTAAACACATTTTTGAATCAAAAGATGTCGTGGGATAACTTAAATGTAAGTAAGATAGGTTGCATGTTAGACTTGATAGTTGAAACTTGATAATTGTTGAAATTGCTAAACAAGAAAACTTTAATCTAAGAAAAGGTGACAATTAAATTTTGATATAAATACTTGTAATGAATGAAATCAATAGGTGATTAATAAAAACTTAAAATAAGATAGGATGTATAATTTGAAACTTGAATTAGTTAATTCATTGTTTAAATAAACAACACCTTACTAAAGATAGAAACTTTATTAAATAAGTGAATTTAAAGAATAATATGGAATAGATTATTTAGGATGTATGAAACCCTAACAAATTAATTAAATCTAGAATTGCAACTAATCAAAGTGGAATAATTAGATTAATTAGAATTACAAACATTAAAAGTTACTAAAATAAGAAACTTTGTTAAAACAACACTTGAAAATTTATGAAAATCCATGATCCTTTGATTAGAAATATTGGTTAAAAGGTTTATAAAGATAGAAATGACATAAAAGTGACTAGTTACAAAGGAATAGAATCATCTAAAAACTAAAACATGATAATTGTTTAAAAGAACAAAGACTTGGATCATGAACACAAAGATTCTTCTAAAATGAAATAGAAACCTTTTCTTAAAAGTAAAATATTTTGTGATTATTAGAAGCTTTGAAAAGAGTTTAAAGATCTGGATTTTTAAAGATATTTAAAGATAATTGTATATATAAAAATAAAAAGCTTAACTAGTAACATTGTTAAGGTAATCCAAAATACGAACTTGGAACCGAAAAGCTCGATTAAGGTATCTTATGAACATATATAGTTAACACTGAAATTTATGGTAAATTATATGTTATTATAGGTGTGTTTAGTTCATAGGATGATTATTATATATTTGTGTAATTTATTTGACACGTCGGTAACTTAAACGGTCGAAAAATCGGCTTTTTAAACAAAACCGACACAACTTTTAGGGACTGTTTTAAAACAGCCCCTATAGTGTTAAAATACTCATGTATAACATAAGTTAATACATGATAAAAGGACAAGATGATAAAACTTAGTACTAAACAGTTCGTGTCGCGAAAACCGACACGAAAACGTTAAAAAGTTGCTAATTTAAGAAAATAGTAACAAAAATGAAAATAATATATTTTCACAAGTTAACATGTAAAACTTGACTAATATCTATGTAACAAGTATTTTCCATAATTTATAAGTTACATTTTAAACGAAAAACTGAAATAACACATTTTAACCATAAAAACCGGCAAAACCGACAAAACCGACGAAACCGTCAATTTTGGTGAAAAATAGAAGATTAATATTTTCTTAAAAATTTCCGGCAACTGGAACTTAAAATATTTTATTATATTTTTAATTGTTTATTTATTAACTTAATTAATTAAATAATAGTTAACGGAAAACCGAACTATGTGTACTCGCTTATGTGCTTATGTGAATACTAGAATAAGACTTATAAAATAAAAAGGAGCTTTGTATAAAAACTAAAATCAAGTTTTTATTAACAAAACGTGTTCTAATATAGGACACGGAATTTTTGGAAAAGCTACAAGACAGTGAGTTTCTCTATCGACCCCCCTCGATTTTTAACTGGAAATGTTTTCAAAACGATATTTAATTGTGTTTTGGGGAAAAGCATATTCTTTATTACATATTGATTTCGTTGTTGTTTTATAAAGGCATTTTATTTTACAAATTGGTGTATAATGCGGGATGAATCTAGTTGGCTAAATAACTGTTAACCGAATTTGTAAGGGCGCAAAAATATGGGTAGATCTATCGGGGTGACGCCCCCCCACTTCCAATCGCGTTGGGTTAAAAGTGGGCATATTTTGAGTATGGTATGTTTCGAGTTATCAACTGAGATAGTCATACGTATTTTTTTATTATTTGCTCGTCTACAACAGCTCGATTTGTTTAAGAAATAAAATGCCTATTGTTTTGTGATGTAATGACGGTAGATCATTACACACGGATTTGTGATATAATGGCGGTAGATCATTATACACGGAATATTTGGATATAATTCGGGGTGTAGTGACGATTACACACGAATTAATATCGGATTTGATTATTTGGATTATGTTCTCGATTCATATATATATATATATATATATATATGGACTATTTTGATATAAAGGGAAACTCACCAACACGTTGTGTTGATCGATATTTTAATATGCTTTTCAGGTAATAAATGAAGTATTGAAGCTTCGTGAAGAGCGTTGGAAAATAGTGGCGTGTGTTTGAATGAAAAATGTTGACTTTATGTTGAACTTGTAATCTGAATAAAAATCGTGTAATATGACACGTGTAATAACTCTTATGGTTAAATAAAGTTCAACTTTCATTTTAAATCTATTATTGAATGTGATTGGCTGAAACGGCGTCTGTCACCACCCGAATGACTTGGTCAAAGTCTTCCGCTGTTTAAATTAAGATTTTCAGGGTGTGACAGAAGTTGGTATCAGAGCCAATGGTTATAGTGAATTAGAAATTTTGGGTAAAAATTTCTAAACTATAACTCGTATATTCAAACACACGATTTTCCCTCCTCGCGAAGCAAAGGTATAATCAATTGAATGATTATATTATTTTTTTATAAAAATGAAAATAATAATAATAATAATAGGTAAATAAATAAATAAAGTTGTAAAGTTTACAGTTTTATCTATATATATATATATATATATATATATATATTACTAGCGATTATTTAGTACAAAATATGTAACATGGCATAATCACACACTCTTATCAAGATTCACAACATCGACAGTATTTCGAAGGACCGCCCCAACGACCCCTGTTGTATCATCAATCGTGCGCTGCGCCAGTGCCTTTTCTGTGAATCTTAATATTCCTTTTAGATAAATTATTTATACACACACTCGTAGAGCCTAGTTCCCACTAACCTTAGGCCATAATTCATCGTCCTACGCTAGATTCGTTTGAAATCGTTGAAGGACGACAATGCGACCCTGCCTCTTCAGATTCCTGTAACATCCCGAAATTCCTAGAATAATACTTAATTTAATACCTGCGTTGGGTGAATTATTCGAGTTAGTGGGATAATGATAATAATATGATAATAAAGCTTACGGGGTAGCGGGCTTGATTAATAGAATTAAAGATGGACCAAAAAGGAAAGATGGGCCTTAGGTCCATGGGCTTAAGGGAGTATAAATACCCTTAAACCCTAATCCTTTCCATTTTTATCACTACACCATAGCCTACACCTTGATAAACACACACAAACACCATCCTATAACCCGAGCCAAGATTTGAAGGTGGAAACCCGAACCCGTTGGTGCTAGATCGTCGTGAAGAACCAAAACAACATCAAGGTTTAACCGTGTTCGTAAACCGACTCGTTTAAGGTACGTTTATATTTAGAAATCGTTCATATAGGTTCGGTTTGGTTTGGGAAATCATAGATCTGTTTTAGTATGTTATAAACGAATCCAAAGCAACAAATCTTATGGAAATTGATTAACATTTGATGGGTTAATTGTTAACCTAATAGAACCCGTATATATGCCTAAATCGCACCCTATAAACACGAACATTTGGATGATTGAATGGTTAGGGTTTGTAGGCGCTGCTTAGACGATTCCAACGATACCTAAATCATGATATTTCGTTAAGAAATGAATGTTTAATCGCAGATCTGATATAGTTTGACTGTTCTTGTTCTTATCAATTTTGAATTTGACCCTAGAGTCAAAGATCTGGATAAGAACTGTAGATAGTTCGTTATGGTGGATCAATTCTTTACGCGTGCATAACGAATGGGACTCATTCGTGTGAATTGATAACGAATCAGCCCTTAATTCGTTAATCACCCATTCGTTAAATAAGATAACGAATCTGGTGATTCGTTATAGACTCATTCGTTAAATAAGATAACGAATGTGGTGATTCGTTAGAGGCTCATTCGCTATGCTGAGATAGCGAATCAAGTCTTGAGATGACGAATCAGATGGTAATAAGGGACAAATCTGGATAACGAACTAAGGAAGGTTATATAACGAATTAGATAACGAATTAGGCTTATTTCGTTATAGCAAATGGGTTAGCGAATTGGATAATAATATTAAAATCCTAATGAAAAATGTGTTAGGACAGTTAATGACAATAAAATTTTCCAAGCTGACCTGGCAGCTTAACCCCAGCCAGGGGCTCTGCCCCTTGGACCCCGCTAGGGGCTGCCGCCCCTAGAACCCCGCTGTCAGGGGTTGCCCCCGGACCCCCGGTCGTCGAGGGTTGTAAATAGACTAGAACGCGATATAGATAGTAATAGTTAATTGATATGTGTAATCGTTATACAGTTAGCCGTGCCAGCTAAAGAAAGGATTAACTACTATCGGTGAACGTAGCAGGATTCAGGTGAGTTTCTAGCCCCACTTCCTTGTTATGTTTTCGGGGTTATGTGCATACTCGACATGATTAGTAAATACACTTACCTTAAGTGGTTAGTGTATGCTATATATGATATATGTGATAGATATGAATAATTGATTGTCGGTACGTGAACGATCTTCGAATATTGAACGTACTGTCAGGTTATAAATAAAGATATGAATATAGTATGTAATGTAAGGGTGATTGCTTGTCGATACGTGAACGATCTTCGGATATTGCATGTATTGCCAAGAATAGTGATTGTCTCCTTATATGGATATTAAATGATAACTTATATATAGAGTTCCCTCTACGGATAATATATAGAGTGTTCCTTAAATGGAAAACATAGTGTTCCTTTAATGGAAATCCCAGTGTTCCTTTGATGGAAAGCCTAGTGTTCCTTTGATGGAAAGCTTAGTGTTCCTTCTATGGAAGTATATAGGATGATCCTTCTATGGAGAATATATGTATAGAGTGTCCTTCTATGGAGAATATAAATAGTAGGGGTAATAGTAATAGTTCTTTTAATAGATATTATGTGGCGTTCCTCTTATGGATATATATACAAGGTTAAGATATGTATGTATGTAAGATATGTGTATGTATTGTATGTCGCCTGATTAACTAGAGCTCACTCAGCGTAGCTGACTTTTAGTATGCACGCAGGTGAATATGACTAAAGAGCTAGCATGAGGTTGGCACATGGCATGAATCGAACGGCTGTCATTTGAAGAATGGAATAAATGATGTTTTAATATGATGATTTATGTTATGGTTTAAAGAAAAGGTAAAATGTTTTGTAATAAACGATAAAAGTTTTATATTCCGTGAAAGTTTTAATAAACTCTGACTTGTAGAACTGTGTTTATGAGTAAATCCGACGTTAAAGTGAGGCACCGGGAACGGGGCCTTACAAGTTGGTATCAGAGCATAAGTTCGAGAGATTTAAGCATCCTACATGCTTAGACTCGAACAGAAAATGGTACTTAAGTAATAAAATAAAGAAGATGCCAGTTCAAGATAACCATGTGTCACTCAAGCAAGCCTGGTAAAGGTAAAAGTGTATGATCACCTAATGCATGATAACTTTAGCTTAATTATTAAAAGAAGGATATGTACAGGATAGGGATAGGATTAATTAGTTGATTGATTAACTGTTTAAAGTAGAAATTAGCATAAGTGAAATCATAAAGGGAAGTATGTAGAACCTGAGGAGTAGTGCAAATAGTTAATTACACTTGGCCACTGTCATTAACTACTTACTTTACGAATCATGTGCTAAATAATTCCTGGAGTGATGACGTTTGTGTTTTCCCTTTAGAATACGATGGCTGGAGCAAGAAGGTTTGTTGTTAAGGGAGGTCACACTGGACGACCTTGTGGGCCACGTGTTGTCCGGGAACCTTCTGAAGAACCAGTTACTACCACGAGAAAGGAGAAAAGTGAAATTCTACAGGGACCAAGCAGCGATGAAGGGTATCAGCTGGATCATGTTGTTCAATGTGCCATTTCCTACGCTGTGGCTGCTGCAGCAAAGAAATTTGGTGCTGTCAAGTCTGCTGAAGGCCATGCAATGGCTACTGAGAGGGTAGGGGAAGATGGTAAGAAAGTTGACGATAATAAGAGAGGGGCGAAAGGAACCAAACGGCCTGCAAATGTCGTGGAGTATGCGGAGAAGAAGACACCAAAGATGGCGGCCAAGGAAACATGCAAAGTGTGCGAAAAGATGCATGGTGGTGAGTGCAAATGGGGTAAGGGTACCAACGTTTGTCATAAGTGTGGGAAAGCTCATGGTGGAGAGTGCAGGCTTGGATCGAATGCCTGTTACAAGTGTGGGGAGGTGGGGCATTATGCTCCAGAATGCACTGCAATGCCTGCGTGTTACAGATGCGGTAAAACTGGTCACATGGAAAGGAAATGCAAGAGAACGGAGGCGGGAGGCGCGAAAGGGATATAAGCCAAGGAAGACTGCTAAGATGAGCGCTCGATGGAGGAATAATTGCTTAGACAATAGTTTAATTTCGTTTTAAGTATGATTGCCTAAGAACTTGTTTTGTGTTAAGGTTTAAAACTTATGCTTATCTATGACGTGTAATATATTGAGTTTGGTTATGAATGATTAATTATGTATGATAAAACGTCGTACTAGACAATGATGTTAAATGGTAGGATGAGTGTCATAATAGACACCGTTTGTGTTTTTCCTTTTAGAATACGATGGCTGGCGCAAGAGAGGTCGTTGGCACTGGAGGTTGCACTGGGCGTCGAGGCAGGCCTCGTATTGTTCGACAACCATCGGTAGAAGCAGCTTCCAACACCGGAGACGAAGGAAGCGCAGCTGGAGGAAACCCGAGCAACAACGAAGGGGTTCAACTTGACCCTGCGATTCAAGCAGCCATTGTTCAAGCTGTAGCCGCTGTTGTGAAGAAGTAGAATCCCGAGAGATCTGCTGGAAGCCATGGGAGAACTGCTGAAGGGTCAGGGGGAAATGGTAAGAAAGATGGTGAAGGAGAGAAGGGTGACTCGGATGAAGCTGGATCTGTGAAAGTTGATGATGGAAAGAGAGGCCGAGGTGGGTGTAACTACAAGTCCTTCAAAGGATGTGACCCGCCAAAGCTAACTGGTTTGGAAGACACAATCTCCACTCTTCAATGGATAATCGCCATGGATAAAATTATCCGCATTAGCGAATGCCGTCCCGACCAAGCTGTGGGTTATGCTACTCAATCATTCGGTGAAGAAACAATGTATTGGTGGGAGATGGTTGAGCAGAGGAAGGGTCAGGAAGAGGTTAAGGCAGTGAGATGGAATGATCTAAAGGAGTTGGTGATAAAGAGGTTCTACGCTGATATTGAAGTTGAAAGAGTGGAGATGAAGTTTCTGAACTTGAAAGCGGGAAAGATGACACAACGGGAGTATACTACTGAATTCAACCGCATGTCTAGGTTGGTACCTGACATGGTGAACACCGAAGCTAAGAGGATCAAGTGCTACGTAAGGGGACTTCCTCGGAATGTTCGCTCTTTGGTTAAGGCTAGTAAACCCGCAACATTTAACTCGGCCGTGGAATTGGCCGAGATGGTTTATGAGGACATTGCCATCTGTGAAGAGGAGAAGATGGAACCAAAGAAAAGGAACCCAACCCCAGAACCAAATGAAGCCAATGAGGTGGATCCACGTAGGAAGAAGGCAAGGCAGGAGGAGTTCACCACTTGTGAAAAATATGGGAAGAGACACCCGGGAGAGTGCAGAATGGGATTAGGTGTTTGCTACAGGTGTGGAAGAGAAGGACATTCCTCTTGGGAGTGCAAAGATCGTCATAGGTGTCACAACTGTGGAGGGCGTGGACACCTAGCAAAGGATTTCAGGAAGCCAAAGGAAGGACATGAAGCAGGGAAGAATGCTTGAGGTTAACAGTTTCCTTGTTATGCATAGAAAGTCTGTTCAAGAAGGCTAGTTACTAGCCATAAGTTTAATCTGTGTTTGATTTATTAATGACTTGACGCGTATTTTATGTATTGTTTTAAAGTTAGACTGGAGTTGTCTGAATTAATTATGCTAAGAAACTGTTATGAGTTGATTTTGGTTATGAATGACTGTTGTGTTGTGATAAATGTTATCTTAGACAATAGTGTTAAGTAGAACGAAACATGGTCCCTTGGAAGGACGAAACGAGATTTGTATCATCGAGGGTCTCAAGGACAAGCTACCTTAAATAGCTAAAGCACATTAACACAGCTCGGTAACTGCAAATCAGGAGTAAGAAGGGTAACCCAAAAGCAAAGACGATCCAAGAAAGCGCGTGAATGCAAGAAGTGTTCCTCCTACAAGGAGTAAGCTAGGTTTCGGGGACGAAATCTCTTTAAGGAGGGAAGACTTGTAACATCCCGAAAATCCTAGAATAATATTTAATGTAATACCTGCGTCGGGTGAATTATTTGAGTTAGTGGAATAATGATAATAATATGATAATAAAGCTTAAGGAGTAGCGGGCTTGGTTAATAGAATTAAAGATTGACCAAAAAGGAAAGATGAGCCTTAGGTCCATGGGCGTAAGGGAGTATAAACACCCTTAAACCCTAATCCTTTCCATTTTTATCACTACACCATAGCCTACACCTTGATAAACACACACAAACATGTAACATCCCGAAATTTCTAAGAATAAATAATTAATACATTATTTATTTAAGATGGAAAAGTTTACTTTAGTTAGTACATAAATAAAATAATAAAGATGGAAGGATAAGTAGGCTAATTAGATGGAATTAATTATAGACCAAAAAGGAAAGATGGGCCTAAGATCCATGGGCTTAAGGGAGTATAAATATTCCTTAAAACCCTAATCATTTCCATTTCCATTTCCATACATCTCCATACCATAGCCTACACCATCAAAACACACACTTAACACAATTCCCGTTTTTGAGAAAAACACCCACAAAGACACAAAGATTCCCGGAGATCAAGCAGTCGGATCTGTCTCAAATTTTAACCGAGTATTCTTGACATATAAATGAATATTTCCACCGAAAAGATCTTCTATCATAGGTCGGGAAGTCCGATTTTTATCAGAAAAACCTTAGCAGCTCAAAAGTGAAGATTCCGGCAACTGTTCAGCTATTCCGGCGACTGTAGCGGCGGTTTCTGGAGAAGGTGAGCTGATGGGTTTAGATCGGGACGAGACGGTTCCGTGGCCGCTTGAATCACTCAAATCGGAGTTCGTTTGATATGGTTTTGAGCATCTCGAGTGATTTCAAACAAAAACCTCAAAGGTACGTTTTTGTTAAAAAGGTTTACTTTTCATGAACAGATTTACATGAAAATTTGTAGGACGATAGATCGTGTCTAGGTAAATCGTAAAGTTGCAAACTTGAGGATTAAAATGGATTTAACGAACTCATGGTTATGAACGGCTCGTTTAAAATAGACCCTAGATCTAGTTTTGAACGTTTTAGCCATAAAGGTGCAAGCTTTATGCTAGAAAATGGTTAAGTCTTGATGATGGGTTGATAACGAATGTAAAACAGTTAAGGAGGATGGGATATAGGTGGTTAAAAGTGTAATCATAGACCGTTAACCGTTGTTGAGCCTAAAATGGAATCAAAGATAGGAAAATCTGAGCTGAAAGCATCAGATAAGGGTTCTCGGACCTGAGCCTCCATATGGGTTCTCGGTCAATGCGAGAAATCGGTCAACCTGAGTTTTCGATCGAGTTCTCGGTCAAATACGGGTTCTCGGTCAACTTCTGTTTTCGGTCAAGTATGGGATTTCGGTCAACACAAGTTCCCGGTGACCCAGGGTTCTCGGTCACCAAGTTTCTCGGTCAACCCAAGGGTTTTCGGTCAACATGTGGGTTCTCTGCTGAGAGTTCTCGGCCACTTGGGAATGTTGTGGTCTGTGGGCCTGACCCAACTAGGCCCAAAAGCCAAAGTGATCAGAGTCCTGATCTAACAAGATAGCCCATCTGTTTAAGAATTAGACAACAAGCCCAACATAGAGAAGTGTTGGTTAATTAGAATACCAACTTAAATAACTGTACGGTTAATTAATATATATATATATATATATATATATATATATATTTAACAGTTAGCCGTGCACAACTAAATAAGGGGATAACAATTAGCGGCGAACGCAACAGGATCCAGGTGAGTTTCTAGCCCCATTTCCTTGTTATGTTTTCGGGGCTGTGTGCATACTCGATGTAATAGTTAATACACTTACCTTAAATGGTAAGTGTATGCCATGTATGATTTATATGTTATTTATGTATGTATATTTTGAATGTGAATGAAAGCTTGTCGGTACGTGAACGATCTTCGGATATTGCACGTATTGACAAGGGAGGTATGTATATGATAGTTGAATGTGTATGCTAGATATATGTATAACATATGAGTATGTATGAATGAAAAAAGAAAGTATACGTATATACTGGTATGTAAACACAGTATGTACGAAGATGAAGAAGTAAGGGATCAGACCCTAATAATATCTGAGATAGAGAAGAAAGGGATCAGACCCTAATAATATCTAAGATTGAGAAGTAAAAAGGGATCAGACCCTAATAATATCTGAGATAGACAAGAAAGGGATCAGACCCTAAAATATCTGAGATAGACAAAGGAAAGAGGGATCAGACCCTAATAATATCTGAGATAGACAAGAAAGGGATCAGACCCTAATAATATATGAGATAGACAAAGGAAAGAGGGATCAGACCCTAATAATATCTGAGATAGAATGGATAGTAATTATATAGTATGAAAGTAATAAAGTATGAATGTATGTATGAAATTATATAATGAACGTAAATGAGTAAAGTAATTATTATGTATCTTCGGATGCATAATTGAAGATAAGTGTATGTATTATATGATATGTCATTAACTAGAACTCACTCAGCGTAGCTGACTTTTAGTATGCACGCAGGTGAGTAGGTTGAGACAGCTGGCTTGAGCGGGGGACACATAGCAGAAGAATGAGGGTCTGGCATCTGATGACGCATGATGTTTTATATTTAATGATTTAACATTGAAAGACAAGGATGTTTTAAGACGTGTTATGAATTATTATTGTAATGTTATGAAAGTTTTATATTAACTAGTAAAGTTTTAATTAACTCTGATATTTAGAACTGTGTTTATGAGTAAATCCAACGTCCAAATGTGAGGCACCGGGATCGGGGCCTTACAAGTTGGTATCAAAGCATAAGTTCGAGAGAATTAAGCATCCTACATGCTTAGACTCGAACAGAGAATGGGATTTAAGTAAGAAAAGAAATAAGATGCCAGTTCAAGATAGCCATGTGTCACTCAAGCAAGCTTAGTAAAGGTAAGGTATATGGTTAAATAATGTGTAAAGATGTTAGCTTAATTGTTAAAGGAAGGATATGTGTATGTAGGGATAGGATTAATTGATTAATTAACTGTTTAAAAGTAGAAACTAGCACAAGTGAAATCATAAAGGGAAGTATGTAGAACCTGAGGAGTAATGCAAATAGTTAATTACACTTGGCCACTGTCATTAACTACTTACCTTACGAATCATGTGCTAAATAATTCTTAGAGTGATAACGTTTGTGTTTCATTAGAGATAAGATAGATGACCGATACAAAGGAGGTCGTACTGGACACTGTGGTAAGATACGTTCCAACTAGACACCTGTTGAAGAAGGTGTGACAAAGTACTATACGAAAGCAATAGGACTTCGACTTTAGGAAGTAAAGAAGAAGGATCACGCCTGGAGCTTGTAATCATATACACCAAGGGAGTTGCTCAAATTTTTCGCACTACAATGCCAACAATGTTCGCCGAATCATCAAAGGTAGCCCGAACTGTGAAGTCCAAATGGAAGTAGCATGAAAGAAACAGAGATAAGCCAACTAGAATGAGTCAAGACAGGTAGTATGTCTGCAATAGTTAACTCCATAAAGGAACTTGCTGGGATCGTGAGTAACGAAGCGAATGCCGAGAAAGTAGAGATGATTGTGAAGGACGGGTGAAAGTAGAGGCATCCTAATTGAAAAGGAATAAAAGTATGAGACTACATACTTTAGCAAATATGAAAGAAGACGTTAAGAAGAATGTAGTTGTGTACCTGAAACTTTATGGAAGAGACCACTAGCTATACTTTCGTTAAAGTATGAGAATGGTTAAGGATTGTAAGGTAGAACTAGAGGGACGTGAGTTCCTTGCTACTCTTTATGATTGACCTTAAGAGAGTTCGATGTCGTTTGGGAATGGATTTAACGTCTGAGTTAAATATCATATAGCATGTAAGAGTAAGTTGATAAGGTTTATGTCATTGGATGACGGTACAGTGACTGTTTATGGTAATAAGGAAAGTTTAAGGCCTAACGTCATTCCGATGATAGAAGCTGAAGGTTTGTTAAGGCGAGGGTGCAGTGCCTACCTGGCGTATGTTGTCAAAGCTACGGCCAACACGAAAGAAATGAAAGATGTTCCTGTAGTGTGTGACTAACCAGAAGTGTTTCCGTAGGACCTTCCGGGGTTACCACTGGGAAGAAAGGTAGGAATTCCAGATAGAGTTAATACCAGGAGCACAGCCCGTCGCGAAAGCACCTTACCGCCTAGTGTCGTTGAAAATGAAAGAGTTAATGTCCCGACTACAAGAACTCCTCGACGAAGGTGTTCTATGCCGAGTATTTCCCTACGTGGTGTACCGACGATGTTCATGAAGGAAAAAGACGGAAGTATGAGAATGTGTATAGATTTCTACGAGTTGAACAAGCTTACTGTGAAGAATAGATATTGCCACAAATGGATAATTTGTTTGATCAAATGCAAGGTGCGAGTTGGTCCTCGCAATTAGACCTCAAGGCAGGCTATCATCAGTTCCTTTGATGGAAAGCCTAGTGTTCCTTTGATGGAAAGCTTAGTGTTCCTTCTATGGAAGTATATAGGATGATCCTTCTATGGAGAATATATGTATAGAGTGTCCTTCTATGGAGAATATAAATAGTAGGGGTAATAGTAATAGTTCTTTTAATAGATATTATGTGGCGTTCCTCTTATGGATATATATACAAGGTTAAGATATGTATGTATGTAAGATATGTGTATGTATTGTATGTCGCCTGATTAACTAGAGCTCACTCAGCGTAGCTGACTTTTAGTATGCACGCAGGTGAATATGACTAAAGAGCTAGCATGAGGTTGGCACATGGCATGAATCGAACGGCTGTCATTTGAAGAATGGAATAAATGATGTTTTAATATGATGATTTATGTTATGGTTTAAAGAAAAGGTAAAATGTTTTGTAATAAACGATAAAAGTTTTATATTCCGTGAAAGTTTTAATAAACTCTGACTTGTAGAACTGTGTTTATGAGTAAATCCGACGTTAAAGTGAGGCACCGGGAACGGGGCCTTATAATTCCCATGATGCGTAACTCCGTTATTAATATTGTTGTTATTTTAATTCTTAGCACCTATTTAAGGAATACTTAGACTTCTAGTAACTTTCTCTTATTACTCTGGTTAGATATCCTATACCTTAGATATTTTGGTAAGGAAAATTTGAAAACTTGTGATTGGTGCTGACACGTATTTACACTTAATTAGTAGTTATTTTAGTAACTCTAAACAAGTACGATAATTTTCCATTATCATAATATTTTTGATGTATTGATTCGGTTGTGAATATTTCCTATATTTGTTCACACGTCTTCAATAATTAGTAATGACCTTTGTCTATTTTTGCTATTCGAAAATAATAGAAATGACAATAAACCACCCAAATTAAGAACAACATCTGCCATTAGAAGATCTAAGTTATCGACCTTCTTTGAAAAATTAGTTCAATAAGTCACACAATACATTAACGTTAAATTGAAGCAACAATCAAGGACGCGGTGCAAATAAAGACACAAGCAATGGAGCTACTATTTGAAATCCATTAGGAATAATAAGATTGAAGGTATCTATGATGATTCCAAGAGTTATTATGACCCAATAGTATATCCTGAGTAGAACATTAGGTAACGAAGAATTCGATAGATAGCGATAATCAAACCCAATGCTATACACGGAATTCAGTAGCTAGCAATAAGCAAACTGTTGTTTTGATAAATGAGCAACACACCCAAAAAGGATTGTTCCAAGTTCAAATATTTGAATGCTAGAGAAAAATCCATGGAAGCTCGTAAGGATTCACTTAGTTATCATTGAATAACTCTTACACCTATCTATACTAGAGCCGAGTTAAGTTTGATCTATAAACGATTAGGGTTCTCTCTTGTTAGAAGACTAATCGACTTAGATAAAAGGTAGTCATTAAGTTTACTTATGAAAATAAAAACCGTTATAGTCATTAATGAATTTAATCTTTCGATAGAAACCCATAACCTTTGTAATGATCTATATACATATCGGATTAGACAACCTCGATATAGACATAGGCTAATTATCTGAAAATCATGCTGGGATCATGGGTTCAAAAAAACTAGTATGTTTACCACTTGCCAGTGGTGAAACTCTAGCAATCCATGGTGATCAGTGTGATACCAAATTAATGATTGTTACCAAGACACGCAAGCTATTGCATGAAGAATACCCTACGCCCTGAGATATGCCTACAATTCAAGTTTATGTAGAAATTTTCCCTTTAGATTTTCCTAGATAATTTCCATCAAGACATTTCAAGTATAGACTAGATCTTGTATAAGATGACACATCGATATCTTGATCTCTGTACAGATTGGCATCACTAGAAAAACAAAATCTATTCAAACAACTCCAGGAACTGGAACTGAACAAACTGACTATTAAAACTCGATGCCCATTATCGAGAACTGATGATCTATTTGATTAGTTTCAAGGTGTACTTGATCCATACTCGAAGATCGACTTACCAACTAGATATCAATATAATAAGACCTTATAAAGACATTTAGAAACACAATAGGATCATTATAAGTTTGTAAGTCATACCGGTTAGATTGACAAATAAGTTGTAATCTCATGAATAGGATATGCAAATCCTACTTGGATGACATAAGCACATTTATTCACAAACCATTAAAATTCACGAACAACACTTTTTGAGAATATTTAAAGGTAGAAACTCTCTAAGTATGATATATGAATTTGGGAAATTCATTATGTTGGACACCAAGGTCTCCTACCGAAGTGCAACAATTTCTAGGCCCTACTGGGAATTATTGGAGATGCATAGTCAAGATTAGGTTGACCTTTGACGATATTAACCCAAAAGGATAAGAAATATGTCTGAAACAATAAGATAAGAGGAACCTTCTCAATTAGTGAGCCAAAATTTTGTAATGCACTATCTCGCCCCTCCCAGATGGAGCACATAGATTTGTAGTGATTGTGATGTTCTACGCTTAGGTCTTGTATGTATGCTTAGGCAGAAATACAAAAGATGATAGTCCATGAATCATGATAACTCAATGTGCATAAGAAGCATTATACAACACACATTTTGAGCTAGATAGGAGTTGACGCTTTTACTCTTAAGACTTGAAGAAACCCCTCTTTTTATAGAATAAAGTATACACCAACTATGAGGGTTTTCTATGTGTTGTAGATCAAATGGAATTCAAAATGGGGCAGCCCATTGAAGTAGAACTACTCAATAATTACAATTGCGATATTTGTTACCACGCTGGTAAAATGAATATTGAAGCCGAGGATTGAGTATAAAAGAAAAGCCTTCACATATATGTACGTTTTGATTAACGTTACAAACAAGTTTTACAACTCAGATTGGAAAAGTACAAGGCAAAGCCTTGAAGAAATAGAAATCTAAAACTGATTGAATAAAGTTTAGATGCTTAGCTAGATATGAAAATTTATGTGAATTAGTATTAGACGAACGCATAAGTCTAAATGCTCAATTCATCATAGATTTCATAAATGAAGTCCCACAAACACCTAAGTAAGCACGACACTCTTTAGGTAATAGCAAAACGATTAGTTCATTCTCTAACCATTGGGAAAAAGATATGATGGAGAAAATAATTGACTCTTAACAGAAAGAATGCTAGAGTAATCTTGTAAGGTAAATTGACAATTATGGTCCGGAACATAATTGTCAATTTACAAGTGCATTTGAACTCTAATATGGCTTTCTATGTCAAGGGTTGGGTTAACTCTCCAAGAATCTATGAAATACCTGTCTACCATTGGCTTATTTTCTTTAAGCAATTATCTTCCAGCGTTACAATTCCTCCGTTGGGAGCCTTATACGGAAATAGATTTTTATTCAATCATCACATTACTAAGCTAAGCTAGAGGGAAATTGAGTCTTCATTATATTGGACTCTTTCGAAATCGCCAATCGAGTTGGTCCAATTGTGTGTATGCTCGAATTACCTCCGACAATTAGTAGAATAAGTGACACGTTACATGTATTAAATTTAAGGAAATGTCTAAATCAACAAGAGTCCATGTGGACATCATGATTCGACTAATAGAAAAACCTACATAAGTTATGAATAAGAACATTCATAAGCTTAGGCAAAATTTTATCAAGTTAGTCAAAGTCAAGTGGAATACAAGACTTGGTCCTGAGTTCACTTAAAAATATCGATATAACTTCATCTATCTCTAGTAAGATCAAACTCGAGTACTACCTCCTAAAATTTCGGGACGAAAATTCTTAAAGGAGGGGAGAATGTGATACCCGACTAAAAATTAACCTAAACCGCGACTAATATAATCTCGATTAGCAATAAAATTTCGTCATTATGAGAATAATATTCTTTATTAGTGACCTAGACGTTTCAAAAAGTGCAAAAATCGCCACGAAACGAGCCTGGCGTGGAATAACCTCGGGTAACGAGTCAAAAATTAAATAAATCCTTAAAGGGGCTAAATGATCTCGAAAAATTAAATCACATATTAAAGTAGTCGAGACAATGTATAAACTGTTCGAATCGCGAAAATTAGAAAATAAGTGATCGAAAGCGAGTAGATGACACCGTAACGACCCGATAACAAGTTTTTCATAAAATTAGTTTCTTAGGCTTGTATTATCAAGGATCCAATTTCGTTCAAAGTTTGACAAAAATTATTAGAAACGGGATTCGTTTGATTACCTAAAGTTCGTTAGACGTTAAAACGGAAACTTAAGATTATTGCTAAAACACCCACCCAACCCATTACTTTCCCCATCAAAACTAGACACCTCACTCTCACACCACCATTGATTTAGTTAAAACCATGTGCTTATCATTACCTAGATGAGTTGTACAAACACTTGTCATTTCTAATCATTACCCCATGTGTTTTACACTCCAACACCACACACTTGTCCAACACCTCACCACACAATACCTTTCTTTCTCTCCTTTAAAGCTATGGCCAAACACCCTCTTTACACACACAACCCAAATTCAAAATCAACACACACATACACATACTCAATAAACATGGAGGTTTAAGTCAAGATCAAGGAAAGGATTAAGCTATTAAGGAGCCATTAGGAAGGATTAAAGCTAGGAAACGCACACTACTATCACTCACCATTTTCATCTTTTAACAATCTCAAGAAATCAAGTAAGTATTATATTATGGTTAATTAAGTATTGATTATAGATATATAAGGCTTATTGTTCTTGAGTTTGATTTGAAATATTGTTAATATGTGTGGTATATGTATATGTATGTGCGCCGTGAGTGTATGTATATATGTATGAGAGGATCAAAACTCAATAATACATACATACATACATCCTAAAGACTCTATATTGATTAATGGAATTGATGTTAAGTGTTAATAAACTCTTGAAACTTTTGGTGAATTTGAAAGAGTTTGATTCTAGGGTTTGTTGTTTGAATTAAGTTTGGAGTTAATATTGTATATAAACTTGTTAATATGGGTTTAGATTGTTGAAAAGTGTTGTTAGAGATGGATAAAACAATAATGTGATCATAATTGCAAATATTGGGGATTTTTTGTATTAACTTAATTAAGATATTTTAAACACATTTTTGAATCAAAAGATGTCGTGGGATAACTTAAATGTAAGTAAGATAGGTTGCATGTTAGACTTGATAGTTGAAACTTGATAATTGTTGAAATTGCTAAACAAGAAAACTTTAATCTAAGAAAAGGTGACAATTAAATTTTGATATAAATACTTGTAATGAATGAAATCAATAGGTGATTAATAAAAACTTAAAATAAGATAGGATGTATAATTTGAAACTTGGATTAGTTAATTCATTGTTTAAATAAACAACACCTTACTAAAGATAGAAACTTTATTAAATAAGTGAATTTAAAGAATAATATGGAATAGATTATTTAGGATGTATGAAACCCTAACAAATGAATTAAATCTAGAATTGCAACTAATCAAAGTGGAATAATTAGATTAATTAGAATTACAAACATTAAAAGTTACTAAAATAAGAAACTTTGTTAAAACAGCACTTAGAAAATTTATGAAAATCCATGATCCTTTGATTTGAAATATTGGTTAAACGGTTTATAAAGATAGAAATGACATAAAAGTGACTAGTTACAAAGGAATAGAATCATCTAAGAACTAAAACATGATAATTGTTAAAAAGAACAAAGACTTGGATCATGAACACAAAGATTCTTCTAAAATGAAATAGAAACCTTTTCTTAAAAGTAATATTTTGTAATTATTAGAAGCTTAGAAAAGAGTTTAAAGATCTGGATTTTTAAAGATATTTAAAGATAGTTGTATATATAAAAATAAAACGCTTAACTAGTAACATTGTTAAGGTAATCCAAAATACGAACTAGGAACCGAAAAGCTCGATTAAGGTATCTTATGAAAATATATAGTCAAAACTGCAATTTATGGTAAATTATATGTTATTATATAAGTTTTTTGTTCATATGATGATTATTATAGATTTGTGTAATTTATTTGACACGTCGGTAACTTAAACGGTCGAAAAATCGATTTTTTAAACAAAACCGACACAACTATTAGGAACTGTTTTAGAACAGCCCCCTAAAGTGTTAAAATACTCATGTATAACATAAGTTAATACATGAGAAAAGGACAAGATGATAAAACTTAGTACTAAACAGTTCGTGTCGCGAAAACCGACACGAAAACGTTAAAAGGTTGCTAATTTAAGAAAATATTAACAAAAATGAAAATAATATATTTTCACAAGTTAACATGTAAAACTTGACTAATATCTATCTAACAAGTATTTTCCATAATTTATAAGTTACATTTTAAACGAAAAACCGAAATAACGCATTTTAAGCATAAAAACCGACAAAACCTACAAAACCGACGAAACCGTCAAGTTTGGTGAATAATAGAAGATTAATATTTTCCTAAAAATTTCCAGCAACTAAAACTTAAAATATTTTGTTATATTTTAAATTGTTTATTAATTAACTTAATTAATTAAATAATAGTTAACGGAAAACCGAACTATATGTACTCGCTTATGTACTTATGTGAATACTAGAATAAGACTTATAAAATAAAAAGGAGCTTTGTATAAAAACTAAAATCAAGTTTTTATTAACAAAACGTGTTCTAATATAGGACACGAGATTTTTGAAAAAGTTACAAGACAATGAGTTTCTCTATCGAACCCCCTCGATTTTTGACTGGAAATGTTTTCAAAACGATACTTAATTGTGTTTTGGGGAAAAGCATATTCTTTATTACATATTCATTTCGTTGTTGTTTTATAAAGGCATTTTATTTTACATATTGGTGTATACTGCGGGATGAATCTAGTTGGCTAAATAACTGTTAACCGAATTAATAAGGGCACATAAATATGGGTAGATCTATCGGGGTGACGCCCCCCACTTCCAATCGCGTTGGGTTAAAAGTGGGTATATTTTGAGTATGGTATGTTTCGAGTAATGAACTGAGATAGTCATACGTAATGTTGTATTCTTTGCTCGTCTACAACAGCTCAATTTATTTAAAAAATAAAATGCTTATTGTTTTGTGATGTAATGACGGTAGATACACACGGATTTGTGAAATAATGGCGGTAGAACTTGTAATCCGAATAAAAATCGTGTAATATGACACGTGTAATAACTCTGATGGTTAAATAAAGTTCAACTTTCATTTTAAATCTATTATTGAATGTGATTGGCTGAAACGGCGTCTGTCACCACCCGAATGACTTGGTCAAAGTCTTTCGCTGTTTAAATTAAGATTTTCAGGGTGTGACACCGGGATTCCGAATAAGTCGTTTGAATCTAGATCTAGTTTAAATCGGGTGTTTAATAAAATATAGCTTAAGGGCCACCTTTGCTTGATTCAGGACACCCTGGAGCTACCTGGATTATAAACGATCAAAATCTGACCAACCAGTGAGTTGCTAGACTGCTTGTGTTTAGTTGATTAGTTAGAAATGTTTATAAATATTATTATCTTATATGTATTTGGACTATATTATGTGTAGTTAAGTAGTTGGATATTCAAAATTTCATTTAACTAAAAAATGATCAAATTACAATAGAGAGGCAGGTAAGTGAGCAACAAGCTGCGCCGTCACCCCCTTTTCATTGCCAAAACCGATCCTACTGAAAACAAAGTTATCGTTCTTCGGCGTCGTTGAGTTACTGTTCACGACCCGCTGAACTCTTTTTAAAAACGTAGCAGCATCGGGGGTATCATCCGATAAAATAGGTGATCTGTTTGTTTGTGTGCTGGTTCAAAATATGACTGGTTGTGTAGTGTTTATATCTTATGTTAATTGACTTTCAATTTTCTTGTAGTACAATATGGATGTTCATGTTAGTGATGACGGTTCTTACAAGAACGAGATCTGAAGAATAATTCTGAGCATCTACAAACCAGTCGGTGTAGAAGTGAACCTGTTATCAGAGGCAGAGCCAATAGATAAATAGGGGGAAGGCCCCCCGTATGCGGAGGCGGATCTATGACGGTGTAGGAGCTCTCGCCGGAAAATCAGTGGCGTCGGTTAGTTGTTCCGGGTTCGTTCGGTCCTTCGGGTGGTTGGCTGAGATATCATGCGGCGGAGATGATGAATGACGGTGTCGGTTTTGATGAGTGACGGTGTTTTTGTACCCACCCAGTTTAGCGAATGGCTTTGAGTTATGTTTAGCGAATTAATGGCTTTGATGAGTGACAGTGTTTTTGTACCGACCCAGATAGGTATCAAATCAATGGCTTTTGATTGAACTATGGTTTTGAGTTATGTTTAGCGAATTAATGATTTGGTATTATATAGCCACTATTTGTTTTTGTACCGACCTAGTTAGCCGAACCAAACTTTGCCCCCCGTACTTAAAATTTATGTATTCGCCACTGCCTGCTATAATACCGCCCCTGGACTGTAGACATAAGCGTCACACGCCCAAAACACCAGAGCTATTGGTAAGTTTCATATGGTTTTGATTATTTAAATTCCATACATTTTAGACTTGTTCATACAAAAATACAAGTAAACGTATTAACTTTTGCATTCTACCCATGGATTCAAATAATCTTGTTTCACATTTATATACAACTATATATACGCACATCAGTCACATTATAGAAAACAATTGTTGCTTAAGTTAACTATTGACTTATTGGGTGATAGAATTGAAATTTGAAAAAGATAAGGACTATCCGTCCAAACTTGAATCAACGCAACATAAATTATATAGCAGGTCAAACATATTATTGTCGTGCACTATACAATAAAGACTATTATTTTTTTTTTTTCTTTTAGCATCAATGCATCATCTCTGCTGACTTACTTGACCAGTTTTATTGTATATAAATAGGTATTGGTTCTGGATTGAGACAATATTTAATGTGATTAGTAATTTTGACTTGTTTCATTAGGTGAAAACTATGGCGCAAGCTCAGGATCGTCTTCAAATAGCATGGGAGGTAGGAGCTGGAAAAAAAAGATAAATCGATAAAACCGGTAGCCGAATCATCTCAACGAGATTCAAGTGAGACATATTACTAAAGATATGTGAGAAAAGGTTCATGCATTCCAGGACAAACTGAAACATAAGAAGGGGAAATATGAAAGAATGTTAGAGTTGATAATCACAAAGTTTCTAGAATCTGAGAGCACCATATTCACACCTGCAAGTAATGAAGCTGATGGTTTAGATGGACTACTCAGCGACAGTACTGGCGACACAATCTAAGGCTTTAGTTAAGATGTTTATTACCTTCTTTTTAATGTTAATACTTCTAAAACTTTAGAATATATCGATTGGTGTTATTTGATTGTTATTGCCCGACTGTTGTTTAGTTACTAGAATTTAATTATTAATATATGAAACTATAAATCAGTTACATGATAACTGCAACGTTTTTTATATGAATGTAAAATGTATGTTGGGAACAATTAAATTAATAGATACTAAAAATAAATGTTATCGTGGACTGATTATTAGGCTCCAAAACTACATATTAAGAACAAAAATACCATGTTATCTGAGATTGATATTTAGTCCCCAACAAAAGATATTAATGACTGAAATCGAGGGGTATTGAAGACTAATTTTCAGTCTTTATAACTTTTTATTGGAGACTGATTTGATACGAAATAACAAACCTAATGAAATGTATATGTTTAAAGAACTAAATTTTAGTCCCTAAAATTATACATTAGAGACTGAATCATCATAGTATTGAGATTGATTTGCATTCACTGAAGAATTGTATTGGAGACTGAAGTGGCATGAAATCAATAGACTAATTAAGGACCGAATTTTTATATATTGGAGACTAACCGTTAGTCCTTGATGGTTTCACACAATGGGGACTGATATTTAGTTACTAAAACGACTACTAAGAACTAGGCATCTGTTACTGGGCGGGGACTGGTGAATCAGTCTCCAATAACCATTAGGTACTGATTGAAGATTATCAGAGACGGGTTTTTCAGTCTTAAATACCCTTCTTTTTTGTAGTGCCCTTCTGGGTTGGGGTGTTTCAGGATGCATTAGACCAAACCCATTCAGATTCAAACTCCACCCGCGGTTAAAGGTTTGAATGGTGAAATGGTTGTGAAAAGTGTGTACAAAGTTTAATTTGTTTAAATTACTTGTAATTTTCATATTTTTACTCACTAAAGAGTAAGGAGTCATGTCTTAATGGTTGTGGAGAGGAAATAATGGTGTTTTTTAACATGTTTAGAGATTGTCAGTTTCATACCATTCTTTTGCACATTGTACAGTTTGTATGCATTTTGTAAACATATTTTTGCTATGTAATTGATTCTTGTTATCTTTCTTATTGTTTGGATCCTTTTGACCTCATTAAGTTTTTGTGATTTATTTTCAGTTATTAATTTCATTCCTTATTTGTTATATTTAAAATTTAATGATTTGTTAATTAGTGATTAAATGTTGGATTTTAAAAAATAAATAAAATAATAAGATTAACAGTTATAGGAACTTATTAAAGCTAACTTAATTGACTAATTTGATATGCTCGAATAATATGAAAATCAACAAAATTGACCTTTGACTCGTCAAAGATACCGCCTAAATGGTATAAACATTGAGCGCTAAAGCCCATAAAATTTTAATGAAAATATTATTTTACATGTAATATTTTGAATAAAATGTTGTTTATATATAAAAGTTTAATGAAAAGTGTTATTTTACATGTATAATATCATTGATTTTACATGTAAAAATTTGATGAAAACTGTTTTTACATGTAATTTCAATAAAAAAATGTTGTTTAACATAAACTGCTAATGCAAATTGTTATTCTACATGTATAATGTTGTTTAACATAAACTACAAATGCAACCAAAGTTGTAGTTATGCAACAAATAAGAAAATGATGAGTTAAAAATGAAATAACTATACTCAGATAAACAAGTTCTAATTTTTCTTGCAAAAAGAATACATGAATCTATGGATGGTAAACCATACATACTCATTGAGGTGTAACATCAAGCAGTTGGTATGCATGCTAGCCTATTTAAAAGACATAATAGACTAAAAAAATTATAGATTTACAATATGGCTACAACATTTCTAAACCAATCCACAAAGCTATCATATTTGTCTAGCTATTCATGTTTCACTATAAATGTTAGCTCATTTTTTTGTGGCAATATTTATCAACAAACAATTAAATAGTGCCCCAATTTGGATTCTTCCAACCACAAACTGAAAATTACAAACTTCCAACAACCTCAAAAATGAAAATTACACATGAAATAAACAAATAATACAAGTTGTAGTTCTTTTGGTAATGTTCTACATGGAGTACAAAGGTAGCAATCCATGGCAATATGCCCTGTTATGTGAAATCAATACATTTTACATGTAAAACTAATTCGTAAAGGAAGGGAATTTCCTTCCACAATTGTTTCCTAGGGCAACGAGGGAACAGTGGAATCTTGGTGACTTCTACATGTAAAACTAGAATCCGTTGATCACAAAGAAAATTAATGAACCTAGCTATGAATAATAAATTTTACATGTAAAATTTTAATGAAAATTATTATTGTTTTACGTATTAAATATTAATAAAAACTTGTGTGTTACATGTAACAAAAACTATATTTTACATGTAAAATTTTAATGTTAACTTTTCTTTTTTACATATCAGAAAGTGATGAAATTCTAAACTTCTATCGTGTACAATCTATTTCTTTCTCTCTCTGCACTTATGAATAATTGTTATTATCATCCAGTAAGTACAAAACAAGTATAATCAATGTTGAAAACCTAAAATCTGTATGAATTACAAATTGATGAAATCCTAAGCTTTAATTGTTCGATTTTAATTGTAATTAGTCTTATATTATGTTGAATTTCAACTTGTTTCTAGTCAAATTGTTGATATTTGAGTTAAATCAAGAAGATATGAACAATGTATTAACAATAGTTGAGAGTGACCTAAATTAGATTGAAATTGGAATAACCGACAATGAACAGTTGGTTGTGGTTATAAATTTGCAGGTATTGGAGTAACATGCGAGAGGCATTGTCACACCCCGACCAAAGGCGGCGAAACATGCCTAGGTGCAACGGATTTCCCATGAACATAAGACAATATTAAAGTGACAATATTTAATCAACTCATTAATTTCATTAAATCACAAAAGTAGCACATCTCGTTCATACAAATAAACCAAATACAAGAAATAAATATTGTTCATTCTTCTAATAACCTAGCGGTATCAAATAGAATGGCGTCTTCAACTCCAAGTCAAGTAATAATCAAACCTGTAACAATGCATAAAATAATATTTGTCAACACGTATGTTAGTGAGCAATTTCATAGTTTT
Organism: Bidens hawaiensis; assembly: GCF_021521415.1. NCBI lineage: Eukaryota > Viridiplantae > Streptophyta > Magnoliopsida > Asterales > Asteraceae > Bidens > Bidens hawaiensis. The sequence continues at coordinate 139,959 of NW_027496520.1, forward strand.
GAGTATATATAATATGAGCGAAATTCACAAACGTATATGAGACTATAAATAAAAGCATCGATCGTGGTATATAAAACATATGTAAATTGTCATACCACTATCTAAGGCCTAGGAGTATGACCAACAGTTGGTACCACAATTGTAAATAAATCAGAGTTACGGGTTTAAGCGGAAGTCTTATAAAACTTGTGAATTTAATATAGAATATTTACTTAACAAAATATAGGATTATAAAATACCCGTTTAAGTTATATCAAAAGTATTACTTGTTATTTACAAACCACCATTTTAATATTTATAAGTTTATACAAAAAGATCCGAGCCATCGGATATCATGAGCTTCTTCGTTCATCAAGCGCTAACTTTTATCACCTGCAAAATGTAAATAAAATACGTCAGCAACGAATGCTGGTGAATATGCTGACGCTAAAATATTTTCTTTTACTTTATTACCCCTTGAGACTACGTCTGCCTCGGCCCATCGTGGCTTAGGAATAACAAAGTTAAAACAACACGTTTATAAACTCGAGTCTCTACACTAAATACCTCAGCAAACACTGCAGCGTTCGACTTAGTTAAGTACCTGTATGTATACACATGGTCGTGCTCCCCGCAGGAAAGCGTCATACGACCAGGTGTGGTGCGATGTGCCCACCGCGTTATACCACATATGTAAGGATCTAGACAAATGTATGCTACAGCCTGAGGGCTAAGCTTATACTCTTATTTATAACGGTTTTAGGAACACATAGTCCCTTGTAAAATTATTTTCATATAACACGTTGACTCGTTTGAAAACAAGTTTGTAAAAGTTTAGGGGCGTATTCACCTTTTCAATTTCGGATCGGCTTTAAACACCGTATGAGGGTCTTTCCCTTGCTATCTCGCACCTATAGTACGAGTATAACCATTTGTTAGTCGGATATACAATCCGGCTTAAGACCTTTAGTCTTATTTTATAAACTTTACCTCGATGAACCTTTAGTTCAAAATCTCTTTTACTTTAAAACCTTTAGTTGAAAGTAATTTATAAACCTTTAGTTTATTTATAAAACCCTACGTTTCTTCTTCTCTAAGAAACGTATTCTTTTCTTTTCTTTATTATTTAAGAATAGTTATTTATCCCTTAAATAATATTTATAACAAAAAATATATACATATATACTTACACACATATATACCTATTTATAACTAGGTTAAATACCCGTGTATACACGGGTCGGATAAACGATATTAACTAAAGAACAACACAATGTGAAATACTTACACTAATTTGGTATTAGATGAATGAATATGAATATGTATTACAACGTTAAATAAAATAAAATTTTCATAAAATAAAAAAAGAAAAGAAAATTAAATGGTAAATTTTCATTAATCTCTAAAAATTTCTTCATATATAACATTTTTGTAGTTACCCTCTTCATTGAATATTAGAAGATTGACTCCATCTCTAGTATTAATTAGGGATGTGCAAGAAACAGAAAAAAAACTGATCCGAAACGAATAATCCAAATCAAACAAAAAATGACGGTTTAGTTTAATGTTTTTTGTAAAAACCGCACTCATGGTTCGGTTTTGGTTTTGCATGTAAAAAAACCGAAAACCCGAACCAAACCGAATTCCTAAAAGTTTTATTTTTTTTATATATTTTATATTAAGTCATTTATTAGAATTTAATAAATATTTAACTCCAATATTTTTGATCAAATGTATAATAGTCTATAATTTTACAATTAACAAAATTATTTATACCTAAATTCATTATATTTTGCCAACTTTTTTAAGGCCTAAAATTTTCAAGCTCAAATGGCAAAAACCAAAAAACCAAAACCGAACCGAAAACCGAAAAAACCGAAAAAAACCGAAATTTTTTGTAAAAACCGCACTCACGGTTCGGTTTTGGGTTTGCATGTAAAAAATCAAAAAACTGAACTGAACCTAATTCCTAAATATTTGTTTTTTTATATTTTATATTAAGTAATTTATTAAAATAAATAATTATGTAACTCAAATATTTTTGATCAAATGTATAATAGTCTATCATTTTACAATTAACAAAATTATTTATACTTAAATTCATTATTTTTTGTCAACTTTTTTTAAGGCCTAAAATTTTCAAGTTCAAATGGCGAAAACCGAAACCAAACTGAAACTAAACCAAAAGAATCAAAACCGAACGGTTCCAAAAATTCCAAAAACCGAAGTTTTTGTTTTCGGTTTGCTACACCGAACAGTACCACACACGCACTCCTAGTATTAATCTAAAAATGTGCAGTATAAATCTCTAAAAGTTTTCCTTGTATATAATGTTTGAAAAATATTTAATCAACTTTTCTTACTAATAACACACGATTGTTACTACAAACATATATCATTTAATACTAATATTAATTTGATATAAAGATTTATATTTTTAAGAATAATGGTGTTTAAAAAATGATACAACTCATACAAATACTTAAATAAACTATACTCAAAGTTTAAATACATATATTCTTATAAAAGCAATATAAACTAATATTTGTGTTTAATACTCAAAAAATATATATATTATCAAAACACCGAATACTAACAGTTTAAAACAATACTAATCCACAAACACTGAAAAAGTACTTTAAAATATAAAAAAAACATTTTCTTAAACATAAAAAGCCGCTTCACTATTTCAAAATAATAAAACATCTCAAACAATATGAAACAAATATAGGTTTTTTGATAACATCGAGATATTTTGGTCATATTCACATATATTTTCCTGAAAGGTATTTATATAGATTTTATGTGCATGAGCATGTTGCATGACCGACAATGAATATTGCCGTTGTTGAATCGTTGTTCAAAACTTGTAACATTTAAACATTTGTTTTTTATGTGAAATAAACAAATGTTAATAAAACACATAGGATAGTAAGATTATATAAAAATTAGTTTCTAAACTTTTGAACATGTTATTATTATAATTGTTTTTTGGAATATAATAGAAGTTATAATTATAGTCGGAAAGTGAAAGATTTTAAAAATTATGAACGGTTTTAAAAATTAAAAATTTAAATGTAGTTTATAGTTTAATTTAACAATAAGATTAAGTATAAATTTATTGCATTTACTTTTTAAGATGAAATTATTAAGACTATTATTTTGTATAAATCATTAAGTTGTAAAAACAATGGAATGTTATATTCAAATTTGAAAACAAATATTGAAGAGAGAAATCATTAAGAACCATTTTCATTTATTAAAAGTTAAATATTATGGGAAAAAGCATGTTATAATTTTGGCTCTTTGTTATGATAGGGATAAATAGATAAGTTATGGAATGATTTAAATGATTTATATTAATAAAATAATTAAGAATTCAAGATGAAAAGATAGGGGTGACACTTAGCAAAATATTAGACTGATTAAGTTATATGTGGTTGAACCATCATTTTTGTTTATTATAATAGTATATTTCTTCTTTTATTCTTTCTTTGTTATATTTTCTTTTCTTTTCTTTTATCGAGGTATCGAGTATAACTTCGACTTAAGGTTTAAGCCTTTATAATAGTTTATTATTATTTTATTCGGGCATTATGCCTACATTTGCTCGGCTTACAAACCCTAATTATTCGAGCAACACTTCAACGCCACTTTAACCTTCTTTATCTTTTTGTTCAACCCTTCTTCTTGACACTCGTCCTTGGCACGCAATACAAATGACACCAAAACTTCACCAATTGTCGGCACGCTTTTCGAAACTAATCGCCATGGTGTCGGAATATAACAAACGCCTTCTTGGTTGATATGTTGGTGGAAGATGGCACGAACATCTAGGAAACGACACGACAATCGAGGAATCGAGGCACGGTTTTTGAGGTGGATCGTTAATATGGATATGGGATTCTAGAGAGACGTTTTAGTGAGAGAGTGGAATCAGGTTTTGGTGTGCAAATGAGAGAACCCGGACCTTGCTATTTATACACAAAATTTTGGGCCCATCGCGATACGCGATGGCCTCCTTGGCTAGTCCGTCGCGTATTGTCACACCCTCAAAATCCACTAACGGAGTTTTACCTTCAGAGGGTGTGAACTAACAGGATCGGAATCATTAGTTACAATCAAACCATAAAAACGTTTAAATGAAATTAAGTGCGGAAGCGTAAAACCAAAAGACAAAAGTTGCGTCATGCAGGACGACTTAAAAAAAACCCAAGTAATAATAGTTAAAAACATGTTTGCATATCAGAATGTTCAAAAACCATGCATGATCCTATACCGCGCGCCCGCCTCGGCACCTGAGAATAACATACTAAAAGTGTCAACACGAGGTTGGTGAGTTCACAAGTTTATATAAAATAAAGCGTTTAGCGTTTTGCGTTCAGCGTTTTGCGTTCAGCGTTTTGCGTTACCAGATAGTGTTAAATCAATTATATATCGATAGGTAGCTAGCCTATACAACAAGTATTACTAAGTGTTCGACACCAAAGCTGACTGTTTATCAAGTGCCTTGCCACCAGGTCATCCAGACCATGGTATGTGTTAGCCAAAATTAAACCCGCTCGACCTCCAGTCGAGTTTAGCGTTGGGTGGGGTTTGTCAAACCCAGTAGTACTACTCAACAGTGACTCGCTATTATCCAAATATTAACCGGTTCGATGTGTAGGACTTCAATTGTTTCGTTTGCCAATTAGCCTTTACAAGTGATATATAATCTACTAACAAAATCTTAAATGTGTTTTCGGAGTATGTTATCTCCCCCAAGTGAAAAGCGTTTGAAAACAGTTTAAAGGGGTAAGTGAAACTCACTGTTTGCGAAGAATTCCCAAAATAAATCACCAAGTGATGCGCGTCACAGAAAACTCTCTCTAGCGTTCTAAAACAACAAGGAGATTTTCTAAGTATCGGAACTAATATCGAGTTTCTAGACCCGGCACATAATTCCTAAGCACAAAATACGTTTCGTGTTTGTTTGTGAATCGTGTGTGACTTAACAAGTACATTTGTGATACGATACATGTGTGAACAATTATTTACGTGTCATGTATTAATAATGTACATCACTAGCAACTATTCCCCGCAGGGGCAATTTGGTCAAATTATAACAATTAACTAGCAATTATTCCCCGCAAGGGCAATTTGGTCAAAACACGACAATCAATTAGCAATTACCATGTTTCATGCAACTTTTACAAAATTCAGCAACTAATTTTCTTATTGACAGAATTCTACTTGAAAAACTAGTCTATTCCACCGATCATAGCATCTCAATTAATTTACCGAAAATCATCACAAAAGCATGTATGTGTTAGGTTTCCAGAACATATTTTGTTGTATTTTTATTCCATATATATATTTTTCACAATGATCAATTTACCACAGCAAACTCATAACAGTCAAATTTATGCGCAACAGAATGTTATTTGAAATTCCCGTTAAACGAAAAATCCAACAAATGCAAGACCACTTGGGTTAGGTTCCTAACTCAACAAGTCAACTTCCAGAAGTGGAACCAACCCAATTGGTCTCGTAGTTCATGAGATATAACATTTACAAAACAACCTAACAGCAGGTCTAACAACTCAGCTTTGCACAACGTTTTTGTAAAATCATAAAGGTTAACTTTTACACGTCCAAAAATTGCAAATTTATATTCTTTAGAAACTAGACTCAACCTAGTTTACTGTAGTATCAATATTCTCAACCAATTTTCACATTTACACCCCGATACAGTCAATTGAACATCAACAACACAATCTGTCCAGAAACTGTTTGCAACAAAACTCAACATATTTACCATCTATAGACCACAATTCATTCATATAACATTCTAGACACCATAACCACTATCCATGCATATCAATTACACCATACATACATGGTTAGGGTTTTATTTGATCTCAAAATCAAAGACACAACAATTAACATGTAATAATATCAATTCTAGTTATCAAATCATCATCAATACATCATCAAATCAAACGAATCATATGAGCACATTATATGAAGATTTTTGGAACCTAGGGTTCACAATTATACCTTCAAAAACACCAACACAAGCAATAGGAAGGTAGAAGATGGCTAGAAACGGATGTAGGATGCTTCAATTGTGAAAGACAAGATCAAAATCAAGTATTATGTGTGTGTGAAGGCCGATCGCAAGGGAGAAGCAGGGGGGGGCTGCCGTAGACTTATGTGAGGGAAAGAGGGAGGAGAGTTAGGGTTTTATAATATTATTAATAATAATCATGTTACATCTAGGTCCCTCCACTTTCAAATGTTATTTTTCTAGCTTAATTAACTAGTTCTAGCACATTGAGTTAACGTTTATAACAATGTTATCACATAACACATAAGTCTAACACATAATTATCACATAATTATTGTTTTGACGTTTTTCGTTTATTCATCAATTGTTTGCGTCAACTCGTTTGCGTTTCGGTGCAATTCCCGAAAGACTACACATGTAGTAAGTGTCAAGCGTCATTTAAACCCTAGTTTAAATGTAATGAGGTGTGCGTTATAGATTCAGTAATCTTTAAGTTTGAATTGACGGAGTTGAGTTAACGGAGTTAACCTGAAATTGACGATTGTCACATCATTCCCATGTTAAAGAATTTTCGTCCCGAAAATTTGAGTCAAGTCGTGATGAGTGTCTGAAAAAGTAAGAAAAATTTTCAGTTTGTCATATCATCCCCTAGTAGAAAGAAATTTCGTCCCGAAATTTAATTCATACCTCCGGTGATTTCTGACGGTTTGTCGGGTTTCGCTGTTTTCTGTGTTTGGTCAGCCCTTCAAAAAGGTGAGGATACTTTTTCATTATTTGATCCTCGCGTTCCCACGTGAACTCCAGTCCACGTCTCGAGTTCCAACGAACCTTAACGATTGGAATTTTGCTGTGCTTGAGCGTTTTGGTTTCCCAATCCAAAACTTCAACTGGTTCTTCAATGAAGCGTAATTGTTCATCAACTTGCAGTTCATCCAAAGGGACTACTTGGGTTTCATCAGATAGGCATTTCTTCAAATTGGATACGTGGAATACATTGTGTACGCCACTGAGTTCCGTTGGTAGGTCCAGTCGGTACGCCACCGGACCAATGCGCTCAGTTATTCGATAAGGGCCAACGTATCGTGGGTTGAGTTTGTTTCGCTTCCCAAAGCGAACCACACCTTTTCAAGGTGAGACTTTGAGTAACACTTGGTCATTCACTTGAAATTCGAGAGGTTTTTGGCGCTTGTCGGCGTAGCTCTTTTGGCGATCTCGTGCTGCTGCCATGCGGTTTCGGATTTGAACAATCTTTTCCGAAGTTTCGAGTACCAGTTCTGGACCAGTGATTTGGCTGTCACCCACCTCTGCCCAGCAGAGAGGTGATCGACACTTCCGTCCGTACAGTGCTTCAAACGGCGCTGCTTTAATACTTGCGTGGTAGCTGTTATTATACGAAAACTCTACCAAAGGTAGGTGAGGTTCCCAACTTTTTTCGAAATCCAATACGCATGCACGCAACATGTCCTCTAAGGTCTGAATAGTTCGTTCACTTTGCCTATCCGTCTGAGGATGGTATGCTGTGCTCATATCAAGACGGGTGCCTAGTGCGCTTTGTAGTGACTTCCAAAAGTGCGAAGTGAAACGGGAATCTCGATCAGAAATGATTGAGACAGGCACTCCGTGTCTAGACACCACTTCTTTCATGTAGACGCGAGTCAATCTTTCCATTTTGTCTGATTCCTTAATCGCTAAGAAGTGTGCCGATTTAGTCAACCGGTCAACGATCACCCAGATGGTATCGCATCTCGTCGGTGTTTTAGGTAATCCCGTGATAAAATCCATTGAAATGTGTTCCCATTTCCACATTGGAAATTCCGGTTGCTGTAGCAGGCCAGATGGTTTCTGGTATTCTATTTTGACTCTGGCACAAGTCAAGCATTTGCTCACGTAGGTGGCAATGTCGGCTTTCATGTTCGGCCACCAGTAAAGTGCCTTTAAGTCATGGTACATTTTATCTAAGCCAGGGTGGATAGAATATCGGGACTTGTGAGCTTCGTCCATCACTAGAGTTCTCAACTCTCCGTATCGTGGAACCCAAATTCGGTTCTCAAAATATCGGACCCCGTCCGATTTGGTTTCAAGTTGTTTGTTCATGCCCCGCATGAGTTCCGATGGAAGATTATCATCTTTCAAAGCTTCGAGTTGGGCTTCGCGAATCTGGTAGGGTAAGTTGGCACGAATCGTGAGTTGCAATGCTCGCACCCGCCTGGGTTTATCGGTTTCTTTTCTGCTGAGGGCATCGGCCACTACATTGGCCTTGCCAGGGTGGTACTTGATGGCACAATCATAGTCCTTAAGCAGCTCGACCCAACGACGCTGTCGCATGTTCAGCTCCTTCTGATCGTAGATATGTTGGAGACTCTTGTGGTCGGTGTAAATGGTAAACTTGGTACCGTACAAGTAATGCCTCCATATCTTAAGGGCAAACACCACAGCTCCGAGTTCCAAATCATGGGTCGTGTAGTTCTTCTCGTGAATCCGTAGTTGTCGAGAGGCATAAGCTATAACCTTCTCGAGTTGCATCAGCACACAACCGAGACCTTGTATCGATGTGTCACAATGTACCTCAAAATTCTCTGTTCCTTCAGGTAGGGCTAGAATAGGGGCGCTACAGAGTTTGGTTTTCAACAGTTGAAAAGCGGATTCTTGTGCGTCACCCCAATTGTACTTAGTACCCTTGTGAGTCAGAGCGGTGAGGGGTTGAGCAATCTTTGAAAATCCCTCGATAAAATGCCGGTAGTAGCCGGCCAGTCCTAGGAATTACCGCACCTCAGTCGAAGTCTTAGGTGCTTCCCAGTTTTTGATGGCCTCTACCTTACCGGGATCGACATGGATACCGTTCTTGTTGATCACATGTCCTAAAAAGTGAACCTCGCGAAGCCAAAATTCGCATTTCGAGAGTTTAGCATACAGTTGTTCCTTCTTCAACAATTCCATAATTAACCTCAGGTGTTCTTCGTGGTCAGCCTCATCCTTGGAGTAGACGAGAATATCATCAATGAAAACAATCACAAACTTGTCGAGGTACGCCTTGCATACTCGATTCATGAGATCCATAAATACGGCTGGTGCGTTGGTTAGGCCAAAAGGCATAACCGAAAACTCGTAGTAACCATACCGTGTTCTGAAAGCCGTCTTTGAAATATCTTCTTCGCGCACTCTTAGTTGATGGTAACCAGATCGCAGATCGATCTTCGAGTAGTAACTCGATCCTTGGAGCTGGTCAAACAGATCATCAATTCGGGGGAAAGGATAACGGTTCTTAACCGTCACCTTGTTCAACTCCCGGTAGTCGATACACATGCGGAAAGTCCCGTCCTTCTTTCTGACAAATAAGACAGGGGCTCCCCATGGCGATGAGCTAGGTCGGATAAAACCTTTATCCAATAAATCTTCCAACTGAGTGGACAGTTCCTGAAGCTCCGCCGGTGCGAGCCGATACGGGTCTCGTGCGATGGGTGCTGCACCGGGTGTCAACTCGATTTGGAATTCGACTTGTCGTATAGGAGGGAGTCCAGGCAAATCCTCCGGGAAAACTTCCGGAAAATCTCGCACAATCGGTATCTCTTCAATTCGCTTCTCCTCCGCGGGTTTCTCAACAATCTGCGCCAAAATTGCCGGATGACCTTTTCGTAGATACTTCTGCGCCTTCATGAGGGTGATAACGCTGGTGGTCATGCCGCTTCTCTCGCCCCGGATCGAAATGATCTCGCTGGAAGGGGTAGTAATGTGGACTATCTTGTCGTGACATATAATCTCCGCTCGGTTCTCGGATAACCAGTCCATGCCGACAACGACATCGAAACTACCAAGCGTAAAAGGTATGAGGTCGATATCAAAAATATGACCTGACAGTTTTAACTTACATCCCGCAAGTACATGAGTCGTTTCTACAAACTTTCCGTCGGCTAATTCTACTGGAAACTTAGCATCTAACGGGGTTGGAGTTAAGTCTAAGAGTTGACTAAAGGCTTTCGACACAAAACTCCTATCAGCTCCAGTGTCAAACAATACAGAAGCAAAACAATCGTTCACAGGGAACTTACCAGTCACCACGTACGGATCATTGCGGGCTTGACCCGACCCAATAACAAAAGCTCTTCCTTTACCATTGTTTCCACCACCACTGCCACTTCCATTACCTCCAGTGTTGTCGTTCTGTTTCAGCTTGGGACAATCTTTCCTGAAATGACCTTCCTGCCCACATTTGAAACATCCCTTCGTCGTCATAGGTGGTTTAGGAGCACCCTTTGCCGCAAGATCTCCTCTACATTCCTTTGCCTGGTGACCCATCTTTCCGCATCTCACACTTGACACGGTCACACGGGCCAGCATGATGATAGTTGCACCTGTTGCACTTCGGATATTTCCCAGCATATCCGCTCGAACCCTGCCCGCCACCGTTGTTATTGTTGTTGTGACCCTGATTGTTGAAGCCCCGAGTGAGTTCGGGCTTACGGTAGTGTTGTTGCTGTGGAGGGTTCGAGGATGAGGATCTGGTGTTGTCAAACTTTCTCTTTCCATTGCTCGGGTTGTTGTTGCTGTTGTCAGTAATCGGGTTGTCACGGGCTTTAGTGGTTGAACCCCTATGTGGTAGCGCACCTTGGGTCACTGCTTGATCCGTCAGTTTGTGAGCTAACCGGATCGCTTGTTGAATCGTGGCTGGTCTGGAAGACACAAAATCAAAGACACAACAATTAACATGTAATAATATCAATTCTAGTTATCAAATCATCATCAATACATCATCAAATCAAACGAATCATATGAGCACATTATATGAAGATTTTCGGAACCTAGGGTTCACAATTATACCTTCAAAAACACCAACACAAGCAATAGGAAGGTAGAAGATGGCTAGAAACGGATGTAGGATGCTACAATTGTGAAAGACAAGATCAAAATCAAGTATTATGTGTGTTTGTGAAGGCTGATCGCAAGGGAGAAGCAAGGGGGGGGGGCTGCCGTAGACTTATGTGAGGGAAAGAGGGAGGAGAGTTAGGGTTTTATAATATTATTAATAATAATCATGTTACATCTAGGTCCCTCCACTTTCAAATGTTATTTTTTCTATCTTAATTAACTAGTTCTAGCACATTGAGTTAACGTTTATAACAATGTTATCACATAACAAATAAGTCTAACACATAATTATCACATAATTATTGTTTTGACGTTTTTCGTTTATTCATCAATTGTTTGCGTCAACTCGTTTGCGTTTCGGTGCAATTCCCGAAAGACTACACATGTAGTAAGTGTCAAGCGTCAAGCGTCATTTAAACCCTAGTTTAAATGTAATGAGGTGTGCGTTATAGATTCAGTAATCTTTAAGTTTGAATTGACGGAGTTGAGTTAACGGAGTTAACCTGAAATTGATGATTGTCACACGTATCGCGACGTAGGCTTGGTCAGTCACCACGTAAACCTGCCACGTGGAGACACGTGGCAGGCATTGTGCCACGTGGCGACACTTGGCGAACGTGCTGCCACGTGGTGACACCTGGCGACCATTGTGCCACGTGTTGACACGTGGCATGACACGTGCCTCTGTGTCAGTCATCTATCGCGTATCGCGATGGGTCAGGAAAACAGAATTTTCAATTTAAACCCTAAGGTTTGGATTTTGACGTATTTGGTCCTTTAACTTGAAACTTTATAATTTGAACTCAAAATTTTCGTAATGTTACATAAATGAGGGTCCTTTTTAATCGGTAACAACCGACATACTCGGATAATGATGCCATATGCTACTTGCACAAGGCTAAGTAGTTAGGGTTGTGTATGATAATACTTATTGCGTTCCACAACAACATAAAATAAACACTCGTGCACGTAAAGCATATGAAACATATAACACACAATAGAGCAAGTATTCTAAGTATCATACACCCTAAAGTTTGTCGTTAATTTGAAGATAGAGTATTATAAATCGTTCTTGTTTTGGATAAGTATGCATGTTACCCCCAAAACTAATAAATAGAATACCGAGACCCGACTTCGAGTAAACTTACTTTTCAAAAATCATTACTTTAACTCCTTATGTGTTTACATTTTAGCCTTCAAACTTTAATTATTTATGTTACTTGTCAAGTTATTTTACTTTAAAAGCTTTCAAAACCATTTACTAACTCAAGACCCTTTTTAATCTAGGTCTTGCAAGTATTCTAAGTATCATACACCCTAAAGTTTGTCGTTAATTTGAAGATAGAGTATTATAAATCGTTCTTGTTTTGGATAAGTATGCATGTTACCCCCAAAGTATAAAGGGAAAACGGGGGATGGAATATACTCACATGAAATAAGAAACTTGAAGGATAGTTCGCGATAAAACGGGGGAATGGTAAGTTCAACGAGCAAGACCTAGATTAAAAAGGGTCTTGAGTTAGTAAATGGTTTTGAAAGCTTTTAAAGTAAAATAACTTGACAAGTAACATAAATAATTAAAGTTTGAAGGCTAAAATGTAAACACATAAGGAGTTAAAGTAATGATTTTTGAAAAGTAAGTTTACTCGAAGTCGGGTCTCGGTATTCTATTTATTAGTTTTTACTTAACCTTTGTTAAGTAAATATTTGGGTATAATTGCAATATTGCAAAGTTAAATAGTTACCAAAACGAGACTTTACGAGTGTTCGGATTTGTCAGTTCGAGTCTTGATAATTGATCAAGCTCGAAGCCGAGATTCCAAACTATTATGAGATAATTACTCAATGAAATCAAAAGAAGCTTAACCAAGTGTGTAGTTATATTAAGAAGAACCTCGATGTCCGTTAAGCGAGTGTTTGGTTTTGTCGGGCCAAACTTGTTATAAGATCAAGTTAGATCCAATATACCAAGTGTTTTGAGAAAACAATTTAAAATTAGTTTATAAAATAGTTTTAGAGAAAATATGAGATTCGGTGGCTAAAAACACACTAGTGTGTCTTAAGCGAGTGAACTCGGTTTAGTTTGGTCTTGGTTCGGTCATTGACTCGGAATAAAACCGAGGATGGTTGCCACATATCTAATACCATAGAACTTATTAAAATGAACTTAGAAATTATAATACACAATTTATACTTGTAACATATTAATAAATCATTTTAAATATAAAGTATTTAAACAAGAGTTCGGTTTGGGTTCGGCTCTTGACTCGGAATGAAACCGAAAATGGTGGTCACATATCCAATACCATAGAACTCATTAAAATAAACTTAAAAATAATAATACTCAAATCTTTCATACAATAAGTTAACAATAAAGTATTTAAACAAAAGTTCGGTTTTGGTTCGGCTCTTGACTCGGAATGATACCGAAATTGGTGGCCACATACCCAATACTATTTGTGACATTTGTCAAATTCGGGTCTCGATTTGTATTCGTTTTGTAATCTTTTATTATGTAAACCGACCCGTTTTGTAAACCGAAGCATTTGATATATAAAATATTGTATTTTTATGTTACTAAATCATCCTTCTTGGTTCAATTTGAAAAACCCCTTTTACGGATTCGAAAACACCTTTAAATCGATCAAACTACATCAAATACGAACTTTCAGGACGCGTAACGAACCACAAGACGAGCTAGACCAACCCCCCCCCTCTAGGCACGCCGCGCCGCGTGGCCAGGGCAAGGAAGGCTAGGTCGCGCGGCGCCTAGTGATGTCTGCACATGTATTACGGATTTTCTTGTTGTTTTGTGCTTTGTTTGTTTGTTTAACCAACCTATTTGCATGTAAACATGAAAGAGAACCTAGCAAAAAAGCTTTGACCCTTACCCTATATATACACACACCCATCTTCTTCATTTTACACTTTCTCTTACTCCAAATTCTCTCTCAATTCTTAAAATTCAAAGGTTGTTCTTCATATTCTTAGTATTTTGACTTCCCAAGTCAAACTAACCATAGTCTTTCGTTTTAATTAACTTGCTAACTCTTATTAATAACTGTTTATGGTTGTACAACATATATATAATATACACCCATTGTTACCTTTGGTAATTACTTCTCTGATTCCGATCGGTGAGGTTTCGGACCTCGTAAGGCAAGACTTCATGGAGGACTTCGTGTTCTTGATATATATATACTTATATAACTTTTTTATACATATTATTCATGCTTAACTTCTGCTCACTTTATTTTATTTACAAGCTCCATGGTTACGGGTTTTAAGAGTCTATGCTTCGGTTTAATCATAAATAGCTCTAAACCGTAAACCGAACTTTGCTCACTAGTTTTTGTTAAATACTTGTTTAAACATGTTTAATGTTAGATCTCAGTTGATAAAATCATTTTCTTAAGTTCTATGGTTATGGGTATGTGGATTCTAACCTCGGTCTTAACCCGAAACTAGATCTGAACCGAAAATCAAACTTTTGTTTAAGGACATTATTGTTAACTTTTTGGTTGTAAAACTTAAATATTTTCATTTGTACATTATTATACAAGTTCTTGGATATATGAGCATGTGGAAACCATCTATGAACTTGTTGTGAGTTGGAAACCGAACCAATCCGATTTTTACTCGCTTAAGACACACAAGTGTGTTTTTAGCTATCAAGACTTGTATATTTTCTTTAAAAATAGTTTACGCAACTCTCACTTTCTGTTTCTCTCTATGCAACTAAACAACTGAACAATTGAACTACTAACTTTTTCTGGATACAAAACCCTAAACATGACACACGTGTATATAGATAAACAAACTCGCGGGCTTGGGCTTGGGCCTCTAGGCGAAGTTGCTTAACTTCTCCAAGACAACTTCGCCTACGGCGAATTTGTTCTAACTTCGCCTATGGTAAAGTTGTTCTAACTTCACCACATCGCCTCAACTGGTCGGAATTGCATAGCGACGGTCACAAAATGCACCAACATTCATTATTTTGGAAAGTTAACTTTGGGTTTGACCAATTATCAAGACCCTAACCAATAACCCAAACACTCGTTAAACCCGTTTTAGTATCTTTATTCCCAAGGGACTTGCATTCTTGCATTTTACCCACCTTATTACTTAACATAAGTTGAGTAAATATTAAGGTTAGATACTTTAACCCGGTTTCGAGCAAACTTACATTTTTAAAGGGTTATTATTATAAATTCGTAAATAGTTACATTTTAAACCTTGAACTTTAATTGTTTACTTACTCAACATTTATTTTATTTAAAGACTTTCAAGACAACCTTTCTAAATTCAAGACTTCTTTCCTTTTAGGCATTGTTCGTTAAACACGTCGTTCCGGCAAATCTCCAAATTATCATCTTTCAAGTTTATTACTTGAACGTGAGTACTTTCAAACACCATTTTCCATCTTTTGTTTTTGGGGTGACATTTCATACTTATTCAACTAAATGTTTTATACTTGAATTTTAACCCACAAACGTTATTGTATACCTTACTTGAATAATTGCTCGATTTGGTGTTCTATGATTATATGCCTATGTGTTTATCGCTTTTGGTTGGTGGAACTATAAAATCCTAGTCTATTTGGCATCCCATTATAGCAAGGTGTCGTTAACGTAATGCAATTAACGATAACTATAAAATCCTAGACTATTTGGCATCCCCTTATAGTTAGGTGTCGCTAACGTAATTCTATTAGCGATTTTATCCAAATTATTGCTTTTATTTATTGTTTCATATACGAGTTTTGTGGCTCTTTCTTACTATATACTATTATGCTCAAATTTATGAATTTCTCACCAATCTTTGTGTTGATAAAATTTATTTTATGAAATGTTACAGGTTTGCATCTTGTTTGATTTGGGATTGTGAAGAAAACGTTATCAAGACCTTTAGGATATTACTAAAATGAACAATATTTGATTTGCTATATTTTGTGATATCTTTTATGAATATTTGTTATGTGACATTTTTGATGTTGTGAAATGAAATGAGCTTGTTAAATATTGCCGCTTTAATTAGTGTCATGTGGTTATGGGTAATCTTTACACCTCGGCATTTTCCACCGCCTTTGGTCGGGGTGTGACACCATTGAACTATTAAAAAGGATTTGGAAACTAAAAGTAAGTAAGGTCTAAACAATATTGATACACATAAACAAAATTAAAGCGTAAAACTAAAGCATAAGTTAAGTATATATCAAAGACTATAATAGTCCTCCATGTAGCCTTGCCTTGTAGCACAACACTTTAACCGATCGTGACTAGAGAAGTGAAAGTCGAAGGAAACAAGAGATGTATATTATATATATGTTACAACCTCAAGCTTTAAGTAACAAGAATTAGTTAGAAATAAAGATTAGTATTAGCTTGACCTTGAGAAGTTAAACTATTAAGAACTTGAAGAAAGAATACTTGGATCTTAGTTTGAGAGAATTTGGAGAAGAATGAGCAACCAAAATGGATGCATGAGGCTTGTTTTTAAAGTAGGAAGAGTATGGTTTACACATAAGAGACAACTTGCATGTGATTGGTTAAAATGGTCAAACAAGCTTTTGATAATTGACAATAATAGTACCTAAAGTTTGTTTTAAGTCGTTTTCATCATAAATAGGTGTTTTAACGTACCGAAAAGGATGTTTTCTTGACCCGACATTTGTGAAACATAAACGAACATAAAATCCAACATTTTATTAATAACAACGAATCCAAAAGATCAAAACGGGTCGGGTTTTTGATACAAATACAAATGCATGTTAAACCGAAAAATGGCAAAGGTCACAGGCATAGCCGAGGATGATACCGCATGGATTGATGGTGTCAAAGGCGTTTGGATCTAGGGCTTTTGAAAATCTGATGTCTAGGGGAGACGTAGATGGAGAAAACTTGGGGCTGGTATGTTCCTCTTTTATATTTCAACTTAATTAGTTTTGGCAAATATACCTTTTGATCCTTAGTTTCCCACTTTTTTCCCTCTTATATATATATATATATATATATATATATATATATATATATATATGGGAGATTTCAATTAAGAATCCCTTTGAGTTTTAAGAACTCGAAAGAACTCAGTGTAACGATTTTTTCGAATTTTTTTTACGCATGCGTAATATATGTAAGTTACATACACGTAAAAAAATTACAGATTTTTTTACGCACCGGGTCAACTTTTTACACATGTGTAACGGACGTAAAAGTTAGTGTAACCACTTACATATTTATTCTCTCCCCTACTTTGATTTTTTTGTCAGATTTAATCTCAACCACATATTTCAATCCATTTAATTAAATGTGTGGCCTAGAATTGAGTTCTTAAGTTTTTAAAACTCAACATGGTTCGCAAAATATCCCCCCTATATATATATATATGTATATATATAGGGGATGGTTCATGCGAGAAGTGAATCTCAACCGTTTATTATAAAAATTAATGGTCAATAGTACACAATGGCAGTTTTGTAAATTCTTTGAACATTTAACACTAGTTTTCTGGAAGAAAAGGGCAGGATGGTCTTTTATGTGTAGCTTAAAATAAGTTGTGTATTAACTATCCCTGGTTTCAATCGTAAACGGCCCCTGGATACATGTTCCACGAAATCCTCTTAGAGTTGGTGATGTGATACACACAATCGATAAATTTTAAGGCGATTGATTCAGTTTGTGTAACTATAAGAAGGAATCAAAAGTCCCCGTTATGTACAAATTGGGGTTTTAGGGTTTAACTGGTGTTGTGCGAGGTGCGATGAAACTGAAACCGCGGACAAGAAATTAAAGGTATGTTGGCTAATTTATGTTGTGTCTTGTGTAATATAGTTCTTTAGAAGTTGCAATCTGCGTGCTACATGAAGTAATTGATGGTTTTCTGATTGATTTTTCTTACAGAGCAGATGTGGTTGGGTTGGTCTGTGTAGGCTGTAGGAACAGTTAGGTTTCATTGATATTTGGTTAACACACTCATGAAATTTCGTTGCCTTATTATAAAAAGACTGAAAAAGGTTGATTTTTGTTACGTTGTGAATGGTTTATGACGAATTTTTGTAGGTACAGTTAGGTTTCAGTAAGATGTGGAGTCTTTGTTAATGAAGAACATACATGTTGTCTAAATTAAATTTTTGCAAATACCGTAGGTTTTTATAGGTTGAGTATTGTTTTAATGTTAATGCATGTACTGAGTGGTGTTTGGTGGTGTTAGAAGTTGTTTACAATTCATGTTTTGGTTGTCTAGTTTCTAATAAATGAGGGTTAGTCATAGATGTTAGTGGTTGTGGATGTACTTTCACATGAATGTATGGAATGTGTATGAGTCTTGGATGAGTTGCGGGTTATTGTGTACTGTGGGTGTAATGTTTAATTTCTGGTGTGTAGTTTACTTTATATGTTTGTTGTACTAGTTGTTTTAGTTAGTAGTGACGTAAGATATGGCATTCCTTTGGTGTGTTATGGATGTAAACATGGTAAACCATCTGTGTAAGATGCAACATGTCGTTATTGTATCTGCCATTAGTCTATGTAGCTACTGAGTTTTACAAAAAAGAATAAAAATCTAACTTGATATGTAATTGCAGGTGAGAAATCTCAAAATTTAACTTGTTACTGTGTAGCTGTGTAGGGGGGACTGAGGATGATGCGTATGATGGTTGTTTATTGTGTAGTTTACTGAGCTTATTGTGTGTGTGATTTGTTTATTGTGTATGCTTATTTAGGCAATGTGTAGATTGTATTCTGTGTAGGCTTGTTGCATGTGTAGGTGTATGCAGTGTGTTTTCTGTGTAGGGTTAGTGGGTTTGTTGTGTAAATAGTTTATTACTGTGTAGGGGTAACTACGGTTGTGCGTGCATGTTGTTTACTGTGTAGCTTATTTTTTTCTGTGTAGGCTTGTTGCCTATGTAGGTGTATTTAATTTGTTTTCTGTGTAAGGTTAATGGGTTTGTTGTGTAAGTAGTTTGTTACTGTGTATTGGCGACAACGGTTGTGTATGCATGTTGTTTACTATGTAACTTATTGTTTTCTGTGTAGGCTTGTTGCCTGTTTAGGTGTATGCAGTTTGTTTTCTGTGTAGGGTTAATGGGTTTGTTGTATGAGTAGTTTGCTACGGTTGTGTATGCTTATTTTTTTTCTGTGTAAGCTTCTTGTGTATGCAGTTTGTTTATTGTGTATGCTTATTTAGGTAATATGTAGATTGTTTTTTGTGTAGATTTGTTTTATGATGTTAGGTTGTAGAGATTTTTTGTATGGTATGTGTAGACTTATTTGAAGGTTTTTGGTTGGTTTTGGTGTATGATGTTAGGTTGCTATATAGTTATGAAATGGTGAATTGTTGTGTATGTGTTTTGTTCACTATAGAGGATTTTACTTAATATGTAGGCTGTTGCTTGCACACATCAGTTTTGGTAGTACCCCTAAATTTATGTATTTGTAAGCAGTTTATTTCGTTTTCTATATAACTTATTTGAAAATAATTTTTTTGTTTTTATGTAAAGGGATTATACTTTGTGAGTTACCAAAGATTGTTGGTTATCTGAAAGATTGATGCATTGGTTTTGTTAATACCAAAATGGTTAAAATTTAAGTGTGAAACAGAAGATAATTATGCATAGTCCAGAAAGATAAATTAGGATTGTGTAAGAATATATACTCTACGTAGATTTATGATTATCTATTTAGTCTTTATTTATTTCGTTGGAGTATTTGTTATTAAGAAGGTTGTTTGATGTTTGGTATTGAAAAAATAGAAAGCTAGTTTTAGATTATTATTATTATTATTATTATTATTTATTTGGTTTTTTAAACAGGCTGAGAGGCATTTAGCTTTTAAAGACTTCACAACCTCATGAGAGTTCGGTTTGATGAAAAACAATATTAAGCACACACTCGGTGGCGATATAACTAGAATGACATTAAAAGACATATGTCGTTTACAAACATCTGTGGCGAGGATTCTATTAGTTATTTAACTTAAAAACGAAAGGGATCACATATTAGGGAGGTTCTAAGTTTGGATCGAATGTTTGGTTGATCAAGGAATAGTAGGATAATGTTATACTTTGTTTTGTGGTTTTTACCCGTTTTTAACCCTTCTGTCTGTTTTAGAAATCTTGTGTATGTAGGATCAATAGTTTGTTGTGTAAGGAGTAAGAATGAAATGTTTATGAATTACAATGTATATATGTAACTATTTGTTATGTAGGTATAAAAGTAGGTATAATAGTTTGTTATATATGGATTAATTATGAAAGTGTTTATGAATAACTTATTTATCCATTAATTTGGGGATAAAGAAGAAAAGGAAAAAGATTTTCGTCGTATATGATGCATGTAGATTTTCATCAATGGAATCACATAAAAAAGGAATAGGATAAAATCGATTTTTGATTATCGAATATATTATTGGTTGAATTGGACGTAAAGTTACATAATGGGATTAAATTATTTGGGTTCAATAGAATTTGAAAAAATAGGTTGGCTAGAATCTCGTGTGAGTTATTCACAAATTTGGAAAAGGTGATAGTAAGGGTTATTCACAATTTGAAAAGGGTGATAAATAATAAAAAAATAATTATAATAAAAATTGATATGTAACTTTCCAGGTAGTAAAGTTACTTACCAAGAATATAATAATTGTTTTTTTTACTTATTTGCCCTTAATATAAAATAAATAGAAAAGAAAAAGGTTAAATTGTGATTGGTTCGATTTATTTCTCGCACTTCTCACTCTAAAAATATTTCTGAAATGAACCTAATCCTATATATATATATATCCATTTTATGGAGAGAACTAGAGAACTAATAATGAATTATTTTGTATTTAATTAAAAAAAATATTTTTAAATTTTTTTTCTTTCATCCTTCTTATATGTTGTTATTCTTCACCACAAAAAAAATAAAAACAAATAAAAAAAATTAACGAGTAATGCATATATGCAATACACCGACTTTTTTTATAATGCATATGTGCAATAGTGTGTATTTTGATATTTGAAATAGTGTTGAATATCATATATATATATAGTTGTTTGTATTGTTTATTTGCAATAGTGTTATATTATATACAAAAATTAAAAAAAATCGATATAGTGCATATGTGCATTAGTGTTGTATTACATATATGCGATAATGTGTTTTGCATACAATTATTAGTGTCGTATTTGCATATATTCAATAGTGTGTATTGAATAATGCAATTGTGTTGTATTATATGCAATAAAACACTATTGTATATATGCAATAGGCATTAGTGCACATATGCACTACAGTACTACACCGACAAGTTTATTTTTTATAGTATCAATATCATCTTTATTAGAATGGGGAAAGAAAAAAAATCACAAAATAATTTTTTTTAAAATAGTTAAAAATAATTCTCTACTAGTTCTCTAGTTCTCTCTTTAAAAGGAATTCTCTCTAAATCTCACCCATATATATATATATATATATATATATATATATATATATATATATATATAAGCACGAGATTCTTGTAACCACTTGCAATTTTCTACTAATTAACCTAAACTCTTCACTGTATTTTTAAATGCAGGTTTTCTTTTTCAATTTAAAAGATGAAATTATTGATTACTACAAGACACATACCATTAGTTGACATTTCCAACCTACATTCTCAACAACATACCTAACTATATCAATAATTGGGCAGGGTAATTAGTATTAGTATTAGTAATTATCAATATACTTTTCAGTGTTCTTTTTTTCAAACATTCTTAACAATCATATCCACCCCCTTGATCTGACGCAGAGGTATTATCAGTTGCACACCTCTTGTATAGTCAAGCAATTAGGGTTTAATTACTCATTGATAGATTAATTGGTATATATCGCTGTGCAGATAATGAAGGAACCAGGTGTTCACATTGCCTCGACATCCGAGCCTAAACCCTTAGACCCGCAGCAGGAGAAACTCAACATTCCGGCTGCTTCATTTGCCAACACACTTGAATTAAGACCAAATCTACCCAACCCCATTGAGGGTAAATTCTGTTTAACGCTATCTTACACCAAATATAGTTTTACATGGAACAGAAGGTAGATCGTATGGATTAGCTATATTTGGCACTGCTTGAGAAAAGCTTGGAATCTATAGGCTAATTTGCACTTATGTAATTATACTACATTTGATCTGTTATTTGGCGAAATTCCTTAACGACAAAAAATTAGGGCGTGCTTGATTAATATTTTTATCATCATAGTTATTAAAAGCCCTCGCTTCTTGCGCCTAGGCCCGTTTTCCAGGCCAGGCCCAATATCTGCGCTTCTAGTTCCAAGGCCCTCGCTTCTTGAGGTAACAACTAGAGGTGGGTATTATGAAAAACCGGGTTTGGGTATGAAACCGGGTTCAGGTATGATCGGGTATTGAATTTCGGGTATCAACAATAATCGGGTCGGGTATTGGCTTGAAAAACCATACCCTGTGTACTGGGTTCGGGTAGGGTATTGAACCGGGTCTTCAACACCCGGGTATTTGAAGACCCTATTTTCGGGTATTGAAAAAAACCCGTTTTATGGGTTTTGAATACCCTATTTTTCGGCTATTAAAAAAACCTGTTTTCTACAGTTTTCTTCTATTAATAGGTTTGCTTCATTTTTTTATCCTAACTCCAATTTTTTGCATACAAACTTCAAAGTTCATTCAAACATACATAACAACTAAACAATGATACAAAAAACATATATTTAATGTGTTTTCAGTTGTTGTTTGGTATATCAAAAGGTGTTGCTCTAAACAAGTATTTATATCATATACGTGCTCCAAAAAAGATCCGTTAGAGAACGACTATAGATCTGTGGACAACCACACAAAAACATGTGCGCAAACACTAATATCCTAGCATGCAAAAAATCCGGTTCGGGTATGCAAAAAACCCGGGTTTCGGGTATAACTAGAACCGGTTTCGGGTATAGTTTAAACCGGGTTTCGGGTATACCTAGAACCAGGTTTCGGGTATTATCGGGTTTAGATCGGGTACGGGTCGGGTTCGGGTATTAAATACCCGGGTTTTAGAAAAACTGGTTCCGGGTTTTTTTTTCAGGTCCGGTTCCGGGTTCGGTTTTTTTGTGCACCTCTAGTAACAACACCTCTCTCTACTAGCATTGATGACGGATCAAGAACATAGTCATTTGAACGTATACTAGTTATTACTTTTTGACCTTTTGGTTTTTATGTTTTGAACATTTTGTTACTTTACTTTGAACATTTTGTTATTCAAGTTTTGGAATTACATTTGAATCTCGACTCTTTTAGAGCTTTTGGTACTAATAGTCTTTGTTTATTATATATGAAGAATAGTATTACATTTATAGTACATAATATATTTATATTTTTTTAGAAGTGCGTTTTTTTATGTCTCAGGCCCACACTTGTTTTGCGCCTCGCGTCTAGGTAGGCAAGGCCTATGCGCCTTAAGTGCACCTAATACCTTTGATTACTATGCTTATTGTATATGATGTTAGTTTTGATTTCATTAAGCCAAATTTATTATTTATGTGTGTACCCAAATTTTGAAAGGATTCAAATTGGGCATGTTTATTTGAGTTTGGGGGGTGTTTGGAATTCCTTATTTTCATCAACTTATAACTTTTTTTTGAAAAGTTGTTAAGGTGAATAAGGTGTTTGGCAAACCATATGGCCTTATGGGTTTTAACTTATGGAGAATGAAAATAAAGGTGTTTTGAAAAGTTAGGAATTTGTAACTTATTAACTTAATGAGTTTGTTTTACCTATTACACCCTTCTAACCCTCAAAACCCATTACACTCCTTTTAAAAAATAGTGTCCTTTTTAGTCATTTTGGTTTTCCCCAACACATAATCTAATCCAAACATTTTTTCAAAAACTTCTTTTAAGTACTGTTAACAAAAAGTCCTTTTTCACTTAAATAAGCAATCCCAAACACACCCTTGATACTTCTAGAGAGAATGGTACTGAGATGAATATATCCGAGTATTAATTAACTATTTGCATTGAAACCAAACTAAGGAGAGGATACTTACTTAAGATACGGTGCCCCTCTACTCCATGCATCTATTAAATGTGATTGGAAGGCTGCCAAAGCCCTTTTTGACGAGAAACCGGAGTTGCTAAGGTCTCGCATCACTGACAATGGGGATACAGCACTTCACATAGCAGTAAGCATGCAAAAAAGCAAACATTCCGTGAAGTTTGTGCAAAATCTGGTGGATATGATGGATATGAAAGACCTGGCGCTTGAAAATGAAAACTACAACACTGCCCTATATTTAGCGGCTGCACTTGGATACATTGAAATGGTTACAATTATGGTGGAAAAGAACAGGATCTTGACCACAATCCCTGGAAGTAATGGAAACATACTGCCATTACAAACGGCTGCCTTCTATAGAAATTATGAAGTGGTGAAGTATCTATATGAAAATTCATATGACTTGGGTGATGATGGTTGGAAACCTGAGAATCGTGGTCTGCTTCTTCAGAGATGTGTGGAGGGCGATATGTTCGGTAAGCATTTTACACCTTTGCGTATTGTAATTTATTCATCATATTACGTTGAAAATGTTCATGAGCTAATTGAAGAGGACAAGAGGTATAGTAAACAAATACACCAGCCATGAGCCTCTCTCTTTTGTTGTTGTTGTTGTTACGGATTAAATTGTATTACAAAAAGTATAAGGATAAATTTGACAACTTGATTCTTGACGATTGGATTATTAAAAAAATTTAATATGTTATTTAGTTTATTTTTTTTAATATTTATTTATAATTCTTTTAAACAATTGCTGAGGTTAATTCAACTTTTTTTTTTTCGAATAATAAGTTAATGATAAAATGAAGTTAATGTCGTTACTGAGTTCAAACAAAATCTATAGGCACTGTGTTAATTTGCTTTTGTGGAAACTCTCCCACACAATCAAATGATTGTTAATTTTTCTTTATTAGATGTGGCCCTCAGGATAGTGAAAAAATATCCGGAACTTGGGAATGGGGAAATACTTGCAGCTTTGGCTCGAAAGCCTGATGCGTTTTCTGAAACAAAATCAAATATCATCAAAAGAAGCATTCATTCAGGTAACATTTCTAAAAATTTCTACTGGCGTTTGGTTTTCAAAATGTGTGAGGAAATTGCAAAAGTTTTTAGGGCTTAAGAGCATTTTCAACCCATTCTTTAAAGTTGTCAAACCCATATAATTTATGGTAAATTTTAAGAAAACCATCAAAATCACCTCTCCAATCCATTCCCTATTATATGGATGAGTTATATGGCAACAAAAGTATATCCCTAAATATAGGGACTCATTTTTTATCCATACCATATAATATATCAGATATCTCCCAATCATCATTTACTAATAAGACAAAAGAGAAAAAAATAATAAAAAAATAATTTATGGATATGAATAGGGAATGGAATGTGGAAGAAATTTGAAAAATGATATATAAATTTATGAAATGATGTTTTTTAGCTAAATTATAAGGAAAATATATGGAATGGGATGTGAATACTCTAAATGTGAACGATCTGGAATTAAATAAATTGAAACAGAACTCAGAAAATCAAAAGTTAATTCCAGCCCAAAATTCTCCTTCATCGTGGGTCAAACAAATTTGCTTTACCCTCAGCCCTATGTGAGTTTCATTTCATGTTGGGATTGCTTATTTCTTAAAGAAAAAAGAGCATGTCTGGGATTGCGTTTGAAAACAACTTATTGGCAAAAAGCCAATAAGTTAAAAAGATGTTTGACAATAAGTTAAAAAGTCATTTTTATTTAGCTTTTCGAAAGGGTTAAAAAGTTAATTTTAAAAAGCCACAAATTTTGGCTTTTCAAAATGAATTTCGAAAAAGCCAATAACTCAATAAGCTGATTTCAAACATCAATAAGCTGTTTTCAAACTCAATTCCAAACATGCTTAAGATCGTACATGATTCAATTGTTTGTACATAATGGTCATCATATAGGGAAAGAAGTAACAACCTAACCCATAAACAAGGAAAGAGATATATTCTAAACTAACATGTAGATACACAAAATATATGCTATAATGCTTGCTAATACGCCCCGACAGTTCGAGTGGGATCTCGACTAATGCTCAAACTGGTTCGGAATGAGTGAAACAAATCACGCGGTAACCCCTTGGTGAAAATATCGGCATATTGATATGGAGCCGGAACATGGAAGACACGAACATGACCAAGGCAAACTTTTCCCTGTACAAAGTGTATGTTGATCTCGATGTGTTTCGTGTGTTGATGTTGTGCGGGTTTACCAGACAGGTAAACAACAGATATATTGTTACAATAAGATATCATTGCACGAGTAATGGGAACATAAGGTTCTGACAATAACTTTCATAGCCAAGCGGTCTCGGCAACCGCATTGAATACTCCACGGTATTCAGCCTCAACACTGATAGTTTGCAATAATCTTAATATTATTTGATTGCTTTTCTAAGAATACAATGGCCATATATGTAGAGAATTAACCATAAGGAGAATCCACAAAACTAGCAAAGTAGAACAATGCTAAACATAAATAATCTTATCTAAATATAAAGATATAATTCCCTTTAATATTCCCCCTCAGTTTGAACGCGAATATGTAGAGATGTTCAAGCTGTTCCGAAACATGTCGAATAGATGACATGGAAGGCCTTTAGTAAAGATATCAGCATATTGTAATGAAGACGGAACATGCAGCACCCGCATATGACCGATATTCACTTTCTCACGAACAAAGTGAATATCCATCTCAACATGTTTAGTACGTTGGTGCCGAACGGAATTGCCCGAAAGATAAATGGCAGACACATTGTCACAATAAACGATAGTTGCTTTACGAATGGGAACCGGTAGCTCAAGAATTTAATTGCGAATCCATGTTGCCTCGTCGACGGCATTAGCTACCCCCTATACTCGGCTTCAACGCTGGAACGAGAAATAGTATGTTGCCTTTTGGATTACCAGGATATGAGATTATCGCCAAGAAAAATACAGTAACCCGAGGTGGAGCGTCTAGTATCAGGACAACTTCTCCAGTCCACATCAGACTATTCAACAATGGATTGTCCGGGAGACGCTAAAATCCGAAGCCCGAGATCAATAGTACCATGGATGTAGCGTAACACACGTTTCATAAACGTGAAGTGTGAGTCCCGTGGCGCATGCATAGATAAGCAAATTTGATTAACAACATAGGAGATATCCGGTCGAGTGAAGGTGAGATATTGAAGAGCCTCGGCAAGACTTCGATATAAGGTGTCATCGGGTAAAAGTTCCCCCTTAGTTGCACTGAGCTTGGAGTTGGTGTCGACCAGCGTGTTACAAGGTTTGCATGTAGCCATGGATGCCCGATGGAGAATATCTCGAGCGTATGGAGTTTGAGATAAAAATATATCACGGTTGTCTCTTGTTACGGTGATGCCCAAAAAGTGATGAAGAGGGCCAAGGTCCGACATCACGAATTCTGCAGATAACCAAACGATAATAAGACTGAGAAGTTGTTGATTTGAAGCTGTAAGAATGATGTCATCGACATAAAGTAGCAAGTAATCAAGATGTTCCGCTTGTTGATATATAAATAGTGACGTGTCACATAAGATATTCCAAAAACCCATGGATAGAATAAAAGTAGAAAACCGGTTATACCACGCCCGAGGCACCTGTGTTAACCCATAAAGAAATTTCTTTAAGCGACAAAACAAAAAATAAGACCAAAACTAAACAAAAAATCGAAACGTTGCGGGTTTTCGGACTGGGTCGAGATGTTGCAAGTCGATGACAGGTCGGGTTGGTTCGGGCAACAAGTTGCGAGTCGGTTGCGACGTTAGTGATCAACCAAATACTCCAATGATTTTATTTGAATTTCTCCATAAGGATTTTATTTACAATACAAATTTCAATTCCTTTGCTAACCAAACAAATCGAAAATGGAATTAAGATTCCAATTCCAACAAATTTTGCTAACCAAACAATTTGAGAGTTGGAATTCAGATTCCATTGATTGAATTCATGAGAACCAAACACACCCTTGGAGTTTCAATTTTTGATCGTCACGGCATCAAATTAACTTTCATGTTTTTGCATTAGTTGGTTTACTGATGGGAGGTGGTGAAAAGGAAAGTGAAGCACTGCAACTACTAAGAATCATTTGGAAAGGTATTCTTGAAAGGCCCAACGAAGAAATTGAGGATATACTAAGAGGTCCACCTGACGAAAATTCGCCTTATTCAGAAAATCTCACTCAAGTTCTACCACTACAAAAACTCCTATCCGAACATCTTGGCAAACTAGATATAGAAGCCGAGAACATAATGGAAGCGCCAGTATATGTGACTAGGCGTGATAGATCTCTGCAGTTACATAAACTGATTTCTGAACATCTTGTGAGCGTATATGCGGAAACCGAAAACCACATTAAGCATGAGAATGGAGATCAAAATCTGGAACTAAAAAAACTCATTACTGAACACATTATGAAAACCCGTGATGAAATCCAGAACTTAATGGAGCAAGTGTCTGGAAAGGAAGATAAAGCAAGCCACCTAGAAGACCTAGTTTATAAATATATTACCGAAATGCATGTTGTATTAGGATCAAAAAGAAAACAATACTCTTCTCGGGTAACGTTTGTTGCCGCAGAAATGGGCAACACTAAATTTGTAGTTGAGCTCATTCGTCAATATCCTGATTTGATATGGACGTTAAATGATGACGGCCAATCTATATTTCATATTGCTGTTAAACATCGTCACGAGGGTATCTACAATCTATTATATGAGATAGGTTCCATGAAGAATTTCATCGTTAATTTTAGAGATACATATGATAACAACATGTTGCACTTAGCTGGAAAGGGCGCCTCGAAAGAGCGACTGGCGGATGTGTCCGGAGCTGCATTACAGATGCAGAGAGAACTGTTATGGTTCAAGGTACATATACAAGTTCTTGCTTACTTTTTCTCCTACAATAATTAATGACGAATAAGAGTATTATATATTTGTATTACCATATAGTAAACTTTTTGTAATTTGTTTGTGTTGTAGGAAGTAAGGAATACGATCCCCCCTTCTTATAGGGAACAAAAGAACAAAGATGGTCTAACACCACGCGAGTTATTCTCAGAGGAGCACAAAGAACTAATTAGAGAAGGTGAGAAATGGATGAAAGATACGGCTAGTCAATGTATGGTTGTTGCGGCGCTTGTTGCCACGATAGTATTTGCAGCCGCTTTTACAATTCCAGGTGGATATAATCAATCCGACGGTATTCCTATTTTCTATCAAAAACCAATATTTGTTGCCTTTGTAGTGGCTGACGCCATGTCCTTGTTCTTATCATCAATTTCCATACTCACCTTCTTATCCATCCTCACGTCTCGTTATGCCGAACGTGATTTTGTGGATTCATTACCTAAAAAGTTGATGTTAGGTATATCAACTCTTTTCTCTCTATAACAGCCATGATGATCACTTTCAGTGTTATCTTCTTCATACTATACCATAAAGAAATGAAATGGATTCCTATCTTTATCAGTGTCTTTGCTCTCGTGCCAGTCGTCCTTTATGTGGTGTTGCAATATCATGTGTTAGCTGATGTTATTCGCTCAACATATGGTTCTAACTTCTAAGTACCTATTTAAGCCCGGGAAACAACTTGTTTGCTATGCAAACCCCCGGGTATAACCATTATCATGTTTAAATTGTAACGGTTCATTTGAAGCCTCTCTCTAATGGATAGTTGCTTGTGAATGATTATTAATTTTCCAAAGGAGGACTATATTTTGTTGGCATTCCTTTGATTAGCGATTTGTAATCAGTCAGTATATACTCCTAGGTTGAAACCGGTCAAAACCGAAATGGATGAAGCTCGGTTTCAAACCCGATCCTTTTCCCCTCATATAAAATGGTTAATTTCAAGCCTAACGAGTCTGGGAAAAACTGATTTTGATCTTATTTGACTGAAATCGAAGCTGTTTGGACCCAATAATCGCACATTTTTTTAAAGCACTTAAGCTCATAAATGACTTTCCGAAAAGGGGCTATAGCTTGCCCTCCCTCTAAATAATCAGTTTTATAAACGAACCCGAGTCGATACTCAAACAAGTTATTGATAACCAGTTACGAATCGATACTAACCATAGGTTAGGAACCGGTTTTGGGATTTCTATGTGTCGAACCGGTTAGGAACTGATTAAAGTAAAACCGGTTACTTTTTTGAATAAAATTGGTTAACCGGTAATGTTTGAAAAAATAACCGTTTGGATGAGTTTTGTTTAACTATTTTGCCCCCATATGTTAGCATAAGTATGCACCAGGTGTATTGGTTTGATCACAACCTTCCTCTAGCTCTGAGAAGCACAAAAAAAAATATGTATATATAAAAACAAAATACACATACGAATAACAAACTCTCGAACTATTTTTAAAACTGGCGCCTTATTGATACTTTTGATCACATGGGGGGTTTGGTTTTCTTTTTCTTCACAAATAGGGTTGTTGATATTAGTAGTGGCGATTAAGATGGAGAGGTAGGTGTGTAAGGAGTGTGGCAGAGAATGTAAGAAAAGTTGACAGGGGTGTAAGTAAATTGGGTCTACTAGTGGCGGTTAAGGGCAATTGGGTAGTGTTGTGAAGAAAAATATTTACTAATATGGTGTTGTTACAAAAAAAAGTATTTACCAATTAAATGTTTTAGGTTTCTCTCTTTTAAAATCATTTACCAATTAAGTATTTTTGGATTTCCCTCTCTTAAAATCATTGAATAGCTTTTAACTTTACCAAAAAGCAACTTTTTTTTAAATAAAACAAATTATTTTAAAATTTTGAATAGCTGATTTTGAATCTTACTAAATAATTTTGTTTTTTTTCTTTTATTAGATAAACATGTATTTTATATAATAAAAATAACATATAGAATATATAAAATAACAAAATAATACATAAAATATGCCTTTCGATCTTTATAGATAAAACAAACACAATAAATATAATGTTTTAAATTCTCTCGTTTATAATTTTATATTTTAAAAACTACTTTTTTTATTAAATAAAATTGTCTCTTTTTTCTTTACATGTTTTTTATTGCAGGTCTCACAATTTAGGAAGATTTTTTTAATCATATTATTTTTAGTATTATTTTGTAAAAAAGATAATGCATATGAAGACTACACTAATATTAAAAGTCCACATAATAAAACAATTTTCATTATAGTAAATATTAAGTTCTGCTAGCGTACATTGTTGTGTAATGCACGTTCGTTTCTTTTTTTAATCAACATTTTCTTATATACATAAAGGCATTGCTTTATGTAACAATATACAAAATAAAGGTACAATTTGTTAAAAAAATACTATAATATTTTAAACTAAGAATGTCGTTTAAAACAACGTTTCACTTAATTTGAGCTCCTATATGTCGTTTAAAACAACGTTTCACTTAATTTGAGCTCCTAATTTTAGTCGAGAGTTTACTCACAGTGTAAAGTCAGTGTCCATGGCCAAATTTACTTCACACTTCAAAATCCTTCAAGGAGGGGGGAATGCGGTAATATTCTTTCATAATCTGCATACTAATAAGATATTTCACAACTTATGTTATGATTCAAACTAGTGTTACACGTGTGACTCCTTTTGGTTGCAATATCAGAGTGCCAAGGAATAAAGGTACCGTTTTTTATACACATAGAGCATTGTTATGTAATAAGATACGAAATATACCATATTTTAATTTTTATAAAGATCGAAAGGCATATTTTATGTATTATTTTTGTTATTTTTATATATTTTATATTTTATTATATAAAATACATGTTTATCTAATAAAAGAAAAAAAACATAATTATTTAGTAAAATTAAAAATAATCTATTTAAAATATTAAATTAGTTTGTATTTGTTAATAAAAAAAAGTTTGTTTTTGTTAAAGTTAAAAGTTATCCAATGATTATAAGAGAGATAAAACTAAAAACACCTAATTGGTAAATATTTTTGTAGCAACACTATATTAGTAAATATTTTTCTCCACAACACTCTTTTGGGAAAAAACTCGGCGATTTGCATGTACATTCTTTTATTTAAAAGCTTGCAAAACAAGTGGAGAAAGATTTATCTATATGTTTGTTTATTTTGCAATATGTATATATAGATTACATTAATTTTTATATATATAATAATAGAGTCACATTTGGCTTTGTTATATATACACACACTAGATAGGTGTTTGTGTAATGCGACGGAAAATGCATACCATAATTATTAGAGGTGTGCTTGAAACTGAAAAACCAACCCGAAACAAAAAAAAACAAAAAACAAAATTGGAATAATCAAACTGAAACAACATAATATATGTAACAATTTATAAGTTTCCATCTCTTATATGTAAAAATTGGAATAATCGGGTTTGGTTCAAATTAAATTTATCACTAGAAAACAAGGTTTGGTGTTCGGAATAAACCGATTCATTAACTTGACCAGCGTTTTGGATAACTTGACACACAACAGTGACTTTTTGTTGGCCGAGGGTTTGGCATGCATCAAACCAACCATGTCATAATAAATACCATCATACTTAGGATCATATGTATAAGGTGATTCCTGTAGTAAAATTGCATGCATTAGAGAGCAATCAGACTTATTGGCCTTCACATTAGTCCAGTCACTAAAACATTGTTTCATCCAGAGATCTTTGATAGTGGTAGAACGCCCAAGTACAGATAAAATCAACTTTAAATCACTCCAAACTATTCTTGTTTGAGGGAACTTTTTCTAAATTACCAAAGTTTGGTGTTAGGATTTCAAAATTAGGGTTTTAAAGAAAATATTTCAACCAAACATTAGTGTATATCACTTTATCATACCTCTTTTTGCTACTGACCCACTGCTTTGGCTTCATTTTTCTGGGGCTCTTGGTCATCATGTTGAATGGCTTTGTCAACATCGTCATTGTTGTTTTTATTGTGGTTTAGTATTAACCTCGGAAGGCTCCATCACAGGGTCCTCCATGGGGATATGCTTTCTTGTCGGCTTTAATATGTAACAATCACCTGGTCCAAGAATCGGTTTCAACAAAAAAGGATGGGAGGTTTTTGGTGAAGATGAATCGGTGGAAAGAGGAGAAGAAGAAACATGGTAGGTGAGGGTTTCCCGAGACACATGGACATAAAAAGGCGGGTTGTCATAATCTCGTTGGATTTTTAAACAAATTCATCGGAGTAGATAGATTTACATTAAAAGTTATCGGCGAAATTAATTTGGGCCTAAATGTCACGAAATGGTAAAACTTTGGCCCGTCGTTTAATTTATAACAAAATTTATAGGATTGAAAAGCCCAACCAATATTTGATCCAAGTTCTCTTATATTTTAAATTTAAATTTAAATTTCTATTTTTGCAAAGTAACTATCATTTTCCATTTCTCACTAAAATGAAAAAAAAAAACAATTTGCAACGATCCAGATACACGCCTCCTTGATCTTGATAAATTTGACGAAATTGAAACCTTCATACATGTTTTTAATGAAATGCATGTCAAAGAAAAAATGTTTTGCAACCTCGCCAAAACACTGAAACTGAAGTTGATCCCTTTGTCGTATGGAATGGTGATGATTTTGACATCGATGCAGCTTGGGAGGGAACATTTAGGGGCTTGAAGATCAATAACAAACAGGCTGGAGGAAACAAATAAGAACTGGATCCAAAGAAAGTTAAAGAAGAAGACCAAAAGGGTGTTGATTACATGGAAATAACTAATGGAAAATGTGGATTTGTATTTTTCATTTGCTTTCATGTAAAAATGTGGTTTAATCAAGTTACATTCGGCTGTTTTCTTAGGATAATATTGATTTAGTAACACTTAATAGTTAGTTACACACCCAACACAATTTAAAATATAAAAACAGACCATAATATTAAAAGAACACTAAGTTGAAAACTTAGTGTTAAAACATTACACAAACCATTGTAAACACAACAAATATTTTTCAGTTACGGGTATGCACCCAAACATCATTTGCAACATCCCAATCTTGATGAACACGAATGTTAGCAAATGGGTAGATGATATCCTGATTGGTGCTGTCAAAACGGACCAGATACTCAGTTTCTCCGATTTTGCTAGCAATTCGACCAACCCACCAACCATCGTTTGCAAAATCATCCACCTTTTGGCCGAGAACAAAGTCGGTAACAAGAACATCAGTAGGATTTGGGCTTATTTTATCGGTTGTCACAAACTCTCTAAGAAACCCGGAATGATCAGCTTCAAGCATCAAGCAGGGTACAAAATTGAACGATGTAAGTCTTCTTCCCACCCGTGACATTATGTTGACATCATAAAACAAACCGAAGAACCCAGAACTCATATCAACAACTTCAATCCTATCAGCTCTCTTAAATTTCATTGTTTTACAAGCGATTTTTGTTGAAGTAGGAGAACATATAATGGAAAACATAATATAACAAGGTTAACATACACATATATCGGATTTATAAAACTTTAATGAAAATCAAATGAGGAGATAAAATTCATTGGTAAATTATCGTTTTTAAACTTTTTTGAAACTTTATCGTTTTTTTAAAAAACTTTTTTGAAAATCATCTAACAAGACTAAATTCACTGGAAAAGCATCATTTTTTGCAACTTTTTTGAAATTTCACGGAGGAGATTAAATTCATCTGAAATGCGTCCGAGGAGATGAATTTCAAAAAAACGTCAATTTCATCTTTTTTTGAAAACTCACGGGCCTGATAAATTTTGTTCGAAAACCATGGTTTCTGTGGAGATGATTTTGGATTGAAAAGTATTGCGGAAGACAGATTTCAATGCAAATCTCACGTCAGCTTTACACGTGTCAACATGTGACTAGTTAACCAAATCTCATGTCACGAACCCATATGTGTCGCCGGAGATGATTTTCCTAGGACTATTTTGGGAATTTTCCCCCAAATTTGCAATTAACTCTATTTTTAAACTAAGTTTGGCATATATAAAAGGGAATATTTCATAGAATAGTAACCAACTTTCAAAAGTGTTCCATTTAAGTAACTCATGCATATTTTTCTCAAATCGGGTCACTAAATCTTCAAATCGAGTCTCACCGATTTTTTTGTTTGATAAGACAGAAATAGAGGATAAGAAGTGGGGGTCGGAATTTGCAATGTAGGTAGTTATATTTTAAAAAAATTAAAAAACGTTAATTATATTAAAATTTAAAAATATCAAATAAAATCCACGCTACCACTCAACGTCAACGTCAACATAAAAAAAAAAGATAAAAAGATTTTCTATGTGAAACAAAAATTAAAAGCGTTAAAAAAACATGTTAAAACCTTTAATTTAATAAAATATAAAAGTTGCGTGACCTAATTAGAACACTTTTTAAAGTTGAGTGACTTAATTAGAACACTTTTGAAACTTGGTTATATTCTAGGAAATTGCCCAGAAACGTTATAAAATATTGTATTTGAAGTATTTCAGAAAAATAAAAACTAGACGTGATTAACCCAAAAAACGGGAAATTTGTCGTATGATCTCTCTCCCTCCGTCAGTCTCCTTCCGAATTCATCTTCAACAAAATCTACAAACCATTTCTCCATCGTTTCTTCATTGTTAAAAGAAAATAGAAATAAATTGAATCTTTGGTATAATATACTCTAGCAATTAGCAAGCATGGATGAAACGACGGAGT
Source organism: Bidens hawaiensis (assembly GCF_021521415.1). Taxonomy (NCBI): domain Eukaryota; kingdom Viridiplantae; phylum Streptophyta; class Magnoliopsida; order Asterales; family Asteraceae; genus Bidens; species Bidens hawaiensis. The sequence goes on from NW_027496520.1 coordinate 175,532, forward strand.
TATCATGCCCGGACAACGACATGATGAACCCAGCATTGACGATGACCACCCAGGTCTCTGCCATCTTGGTTCTGTCTCATGTTTTCCAGATCTTCCTCAAGAAACTGGGCCAGCCTGCACCCCTTGCTCAGATTCCATTCCATCTCACACATTCACCATTCATTCTTTCAATTGCATGCATGCATGCTTTTGTTTTTCTCTTTTTATTATTCAAATTATATGTTCTGTTCTGTTCTGTTGTATTACATTGAATTGCTCGAAATCCTAGGAGATATGATCACGTATTAATTCACATATGCTGTTTATATTATACGAATATGCCTTACCTTTCATTTATGATCTTTTTCTCTAATTTAATTACACAATTTTGCCCTTGTGTAAACGAGCTTAGCTCTTGAGTTGTTTTATCAAACTTGGGTTCAGCTCGTTTATTATTTTTTAATTATTTATATATGTTTTTAATTATTTTACATACGTTTTTAATTATTGTTTATATAATTATAATAAAAACTTTAAACTTGCCTAAGCCCGGATGTCTAGTGTGAAATCAACATAGAAGTCCAACATAGGTAAACTTAAAAATACACAAGACTAGTTACGGCTCGAGTGCTCGACGAGCCAAAACAAGTTACCCAATCAAAGCTCGGCTCGATAACTAAACAAGCTTTATTTGAGGTTTGAGCTCAAAAAAGCTTGCATCATTTCTAGCTTTTTATCAATCTAATCTCGATTGGCTCGCAAACGGCTTGGCTCGATCTGGTCTCAGTTTGAAATTATGTGATTTGCAGAGTGAATATTATAAACATAAATTACAATTCATTTAAAGAGTGAGGTGACTGTAGTAAGAATCTTAGTCTCATAATCCAAACCAAATACATCCCTAGGCACCAATTACATGATAATATTTCTTGTAACGTCCAACCGAGATTATCAGTTTTACCCCCCAAGTAGAGACTTGACAGACTGGGATGTATTATGTACTGTAAAAAACGTGAAATCATTTTTGAAAACATAGAAGAACAGTCGCCCCAATCCAAAAATGATTAGCTGTAGTGTTCTTCTATCAAGTCTGGTCCGCTGTCAATGCGTCCAAAGCGCGTTGATGAAATTTGAGGCAATGCATTTCTTTTAAACCTAATATCTCTCCCACCCACAGCTGATGTGGGATTTGTTTAGGGTGTTAAATCTTTTTATGATCAGTTCTGCATAATGTTAAACTATTGTATTGTTCTCGCTGAGACCCTCTGGCTTGAAAAAACCTTATCTTGACATGTATAGCATGAGTATCCTAAACAACAACAAAACTAAAGGCACAAAAATTTATAGCAGTAACACAAAATGGTGAGCAAACTATAGTAGTAACAGATAAAAGAGGAGAAACACATGAAAAGGGTAGCCATAAGTCGTTCAAGATAACATATTCGCTCCCCTAAAATTATTTATACGCCAAGACTGAGCTATGGTCAAAATCTATATATTATGCATTTCTTGTTGATTAATAGTTTAATGCTGCATAACGTTCAACTATTATACTGTTTTAGTTCTTTATTGGGTTCTTTTCTATACCACAGGCAGGGTTTGTGCTAGGTCCATCGGGTTTATCAAGACTACCATCAATGCACGTCTTCTTCTTTCAAAACTTTGCTGTTGATTTCTATGAAAGTATGGCATTATACTGCAGAATAACCATCATGTTTCTGTTAGGCCTTGAAATGGACATCTCTTACTTAATGAGAAACTTATGCCCCGTAATAATCATCGCGTGCGGGGGTTGTTTAATGTGCACAATATTTGCATCCGCCATTTCCTTATTCGTATATGAAGAAACCGGATCACGTGGTTCGCGATTCACATTAGCATTAGTCATCACAGTGGTGTTAGCCAACACTGCATCTCCAATTGTGTTTCGTATGGCTGCAGATTTAAAGTTTGCCACTTCAGATATTGGGAGATTAGCTGTATCTTCTTCGTTAATCGGTGACATGTGTGCTGTGTTTATTTTGGTTATAATATCTGGTGAGAAACATAAACGAACGGTTAACGGTTGGGCACTCATGGCCTTTTGTTCACTTTTACTTCTTGTGGGAGTTATTATTTTTACCACGCATTTAGTTAACTGGCTTAATAAACGAAACCGAGAAGAAAGAATCTTCAAGCTGTTGAAGTTATGTTACTTTGTTCAGTTATTCTTGTTGCTGCAATGACATTAGAAACTATGGGATTTAGCAGCATAATAGCTTGTTTTCTAATGGGGTCCACTTTCCCTCGTGGTGGGAAATCGGCTCGAACGTTATTAGCTATTCTTACATATACGGTTCGCAATTTCATTTTCCCAATTTATTTTGGGTACACAGGGTTCAAAGCGGATACAAGTTATTTAAACGAGTTAAAACGAGTTGCAATTGTTTTGATGATTATTGTGTTGAGTATTGGTGGTAAGATTGTTGGGACCGCTGCTGCGTGTTGGTATCTAAAGACACCGTTAAATGAAGGTGTTCTTCTTGCTTTTTTGATGAACATGAAGGGTCATGTGGATATTTTGACTTTGACCACAGCTATGCAGAATAAAGTAAGTTATTTTTAACTTGATTTGGTTATGTTTTATGTTTTTGTATTGTTGCATTTTTAGTGTGTCATTATCAACATATCTTAATGAAGTTGACTTTAGTTGACAAAGATTGTATCTTTTTGCATAATAAGTCAACAAGTAGTTAACTAACTTTGTAACAAATATACTTACAAGTTTTAAAGTTCATATACTTGACTTTTATGTGTGGATTCAAGTTTGAAAGAATTAGTTTTCAGTGTTTAGATAAACATATTCTGCTTTTGTTACTAAATAATAAGTTTTACACCAACACTGTCTCAAGCAACTCATTTCATTACATATAAATAGATGATTAATACTTGTCAGTTAATATTTTTTACTAATGCAGGTGTTGAACAGTTCCATATTTTACAATTTAATGGTTTCAGCTGTAGTAATTAACTCCCTAATCTCAGCTTCACTAATTAGCTTCTTGGTAAGAAGAGAAAGTAACACGATTGGTGTCAAACACATACCCATGGAATATCACAGTCCTGATAAAGAATTAAACTACTCACGTGCGTGCATAGTCGCCATCCGGTCAACTGTATGGTCAAACTCATTGTATCTCTAAGGGGATCCGACAGCGTTCCCATTTCTCCATATTTAATGCATTTAGTCGAGCTTCCTGATAAAACAAAAAGAAATTCAGCTTTTTATGATCAAGAAGAAGACGAGTTTAGTGATGAATCAGATGACGATAGTAATGACGCGGTGGAAATAAACGAAGCAGTCGATATGTACATTGAAGAAACAAAAATGATGGTTCATCAACTTAAAACAGTTGCACCTTTTTCAACCATGTATCAAGATGTTTGTGCGTTTGCTAGTAATGTTCGGGCGTCGTTTATTGTTCTTCCGTTTCATAAACATCAAAGAATTGACGGGAAATTTGAGAATGATAAAGATGGTATTAGAACTACCAATCAAAAAGTGTTGAGAAGCGCTCAATGTACAGTGGCGATTCTTGTTGACCGCGGTCATATTACTACGGGTTCTGAGTCGTTGCAGCAGATTGCAATTTTGTTTTTTGGTGGGCCAGACGACCGTGAGGCGTTGGGGTTTAGTAAACGGCTTAGTACACATCATCATTCTAGTGTTACTATATTCAGGTTTTTACCGACGTCAGCAAAAGATGCTAATGAAAGGATTAATGTTTCCCGAATGGAGGATGATGTTGTAGTTTCGATACAGAACCGGGAAACAGAAGTTGATGAGGCGGATAGTTCTGCCTTAGCAAATTTTTATCACAGGTATGATCAAATAATCTTATTGTTTTATGTTTTATGTTTTATGTCAAAATAATTTAATTGTATTTTCAGGTATGTGACATCAGGGAAAGTGAGATTTGTTGAAAAGTATGTGGACAACGGGGCGGAAACAGGAATGGTATTAAGAGACATGATGGAGACTTACTCGATGTTTATAGTAGGTAAAGGTGGTAGAGGTGAATGTCTTTTAACTACTGGAATCAGTGACTGGGAAGAATGCCCGGAGCTCGGTCTAGTAGGTGATTTCCTGGCTTCTAGTGAGTTTGATATTAGCGGTTCGGTTTTGGTTGTTCAACAACACAGATGACCTTTGTTATAGATGGCTGCGCGCTATAAATAGTTTCTCTTCAAAACAAGCAGCTTGAATCTTTCAAGTTGGAAAGAGTATAAAGCATTGCATGCAGCGCACGAGGCGGTCCAACCATACAAGCTTTGTGCTGTTGAAATTGAGAAGTTTTTGGTCAGTTTTTCGGGAAGGGTATTTTGGTCTTTAAAAATGGTGGTATATTTATGTTTATCTATAGGTTTTCATTGTTTTCATCCTGCTAAGTGAAGCAAGGGAAAACATTATAGAGAGCAGAATCAGTTTTAACTTCTATTGTACAAAATAGATGTGACAGTTAATTTGTATTGTTGTTAACCAATGCAAGTATACAAATCTCTATTTGCTCAATTGATGTATGAATTCACCAGTTTTACACCAATAAATTAATTTGAATATGTAAAAGAACATAACAAGCATATTTTATTGAATAAACGAACATAAGCGACTTCTGGTCAGACAGTTCACCAAACGTTGGTTCATTTACGGGGCCTACAAGCTAAGCATTATACTGATTCTATGAGATACACCTCATAGAGTACGCAGACAACGGGGATGCACCGAAAGCTCTAGGGTGGTCACTCTCTGACCCGTAACCCTAGGCTGTCAAACGTGACCGCATTAGTGGTTGCAGTTTGTTTTTAAACCGAATTCACGGTGATACGTGGCTAAACTCGGTCTTTTTCCGTTTATTGTGTTTTGTTATTTTAAATGGTTAGTTTGGTGAAAAATTCATGGAACCCATGGGCGTCCTACTATCCATTTCTCAATTTGTTTTTGTGTTTTTTGTTGGAGTAATCATACGTGGTGATTCAGGGATACTCCAACTACCCACATTTTGTTTCGATAGGTCGTTATTTAGTTGGTACAGTTAAAATGTCATGGAACGCTCATGGGCCGTCCAACTCTATTGTATTGATAATTCGTTAATTAGTTGGTACAGTTAAAAATAAAATGTCATGTAACGCTCATGGGCCGTCCAACTCATTTATTATTATTCGTTATTTAGTTTGGTCGGTTAAAACGTCATGTAACGCCCATGGGCTGACAAAGTCAATTGTCTTATTAATTCGTTAATTTGTTGGGCCATTTAAAATGTCATGTAACGTTCATCGGAGGCCCAACTCCCAAATTGATGTTATGTTATTTAGCTAGGCCAATAAAATGCCATGAAAAGCTCATGGGAAGCTCAACTCGCAAAATTACTTTTAGTATGCTGACAAGTTGGGAAAATAAAATGTCATGGAAAGCTCATGGGAAGCCCAACTTACCAAAGAAAAAATTGTTTATTCATTTATTCGATTTCAGTTAAAAAAAATTATGATTCGACTTATTCACTTACTTCAAAATATTTTGATCCTCATGATACGATGCAAATCACCCCATTTATAAAGGCAAAGCTATTATAAGTTATCTAAAAATAATTAAACTTTTATTATATATTTGGTTTCCTCAACTTATCATTCACCTTATAAATCTTTATTTTTGTTCCTCGTAGAATGTCGTCCTTAATAAACCACTGTCGTCCTCAACATCAATTGTCTGGTTATCATGACCACCGTATGGCCACTTGTATAGCCAAGGAGATAGCTATTGCGATTCCTAGGATAGTAACCAAATTCAAAACATCAATGTAACTGGTCCAACATTTTCCACTAATCTCCCTGCTGGGACCTGCGAACTATCTACCTCCACTCATCCTCACAACAAGAAACGTAAGAACCTTGCTGCAACCAATACCACCCAACCGCAAGCCTCTTTGACTTTTCCAAACAAGAAACCTTACTTCGGTCCTTACCCGTTATGCTCCATTGGTAACTATCATCACCCGGTTAAATCCCTATGCCGCCGTTGCACCCAATGTCACTGTTATGGCCATTTTTCTAATACTTATTGCGTGTCATCTTGTACAAAAGCCGTTCCGCAACAATATGTGACGTCTACTCCTAGACCCGCTAGTACACCGTATGCCCAACCTGATGCCCCTACCACCCGTGCTTGCTACCATGGTGGAGACTAATCATATCCGCGATATGTGCCCCCAAGTTATCTATGCTAACCAAGTTCAAGCTATAATTACACCCTACTACATTACCCATGCCATCAAGTTCAAATAATCAATACCTCGTCTTTCAAGCTCCTCTCGTCAAGCAAGATCATTCGTACCAACTAAATAACGAACTATCGAAACAAAATATGGGTAGTTGGAGTATCCCGTGAATCACCACGTATGATTACTCCAACAAAAAACACAAAACAAATTGAGAAATGGATAGTAGGAGTACCCATGGGTTCCATTGATTTTTCACCCAACTAATCATTTCAAATAAGAAAACACAATAATCGGAAAAGACCGAGTTTAGCCACATATCACCGTGAATTCGGTTTAATAATAATCGAGCCGAACATAACCGAGCAGGCCTTTGCTCGTTGCGTGGATCGTTTACAAACCGAATCGAACAGAGCGACATGTTTACAATCGAGCGAAAAACGAACGAGTGTTTTCGAGCGAGCAATGAACAAGTTGGAGCGATAAGTGATTTGGATAGCCCTAAATACCATACTGCAAAACCAATATCTCACCCTTCTATATTTTTTTCAATTAATAGTTGGTGTAGGAAAAAAATAATGGGTGAAATGTTTTTTGTTTGTCTAAAAGTTCTTTGGAATAACAACTTTCGGTGATTGTTTTCAAGGTCGCTATTTTTTTATAAATATTTGTAATACTATTTATTAAAAAATACACCATAAAATCCAGTGTTTTATCTTTAATTTAATTAGAATATTGCTATACCAGTTTTTATCGAGTTTTCTCATGTACCAGTTTTTATCGAGTTTTCTCCCTAATAGGTGTAGTTAGAAAATTTATTTACCAAAGAGGTGTAATTTGTAACTTATTTACAAAATTGGATTCTTTTTATTTATATTCTCCTCTCTCCAATTTAATAGTCATTACTATCATTAAGTTTTTATCTTTATGTAATGTTTTTTTTACTAATTATTTTGTTAACTTTTGAATTATAAAATATTCTTATTTATGTTCAAATGAACAAGGCATGTTAGAAAAGCCGATATCATTTTAAAAAATCAATATGAACTTTCTAACATGTGTTGAACGTAAACTTACAACAATGATATTATATTTTAGAAACTAAAGGGTAAATTATGTTTTGTATGCCATTATTTTTTCACTTTAATATTAAAAAAACAATGGAAATTATATAAAAATATGATGGTAAAATTATTTGATTATCAACTATATTATAAGTCAAATTTTTGGTGAGGTGGCAAGATGATTAAGATGTGAAATAAGATGTCAGAGGTTCAAACCTCATATAGTGTAAACAATTTAGTCGTTCAAAAAAAGAAGAAGAAGAATTTGAGCAGGTTACCCTAATGGGCTGAACCCAAAGACGAAAAGAAGCAAATAATGTCTAGTATGTTAGGAAGAACCAACAAATGTATTCGTAAATTGATACGAACTACTTCACATAAAAAACTATATTATATTTATTATTACACTTAAGATATGGTTTATTTGAAAATTTATGAGTTTTGAGTAAGGATTAGTATGTATGAGCTTATCTTAATACTTAAAATTGTAATTTAGCTTATAATTTATTAATCTATGTTGTAATAAATAAAATAATAAGAAGAAGAAACATGACATAAAAGAACAAAAATAAAAACTAGTAAATAATAACATACTTTATTTCCTAAATTACTTAGTTGTTAAAACTAAGTAAAATGAATATTATTATTTTCTAATAACAAGTAAAAGTGGATATTTGATAACGTTTAAACATTCAAAAAATAATTTTATATTAAAAAAGTTAATAAAACAATGACTCCGTAGTTTAAAAAAAAGTACTAGAGGTGAATTAAAGAAAAAGGTAAAAAAAAGCGGTATATGAAAAGAAAAAAACAATTCTAATAATAATGACTAATAATTATGTTTAATTCAACTATATTAGTAAAAAGGAGACACAAATAAAAAAGTACCCACTTTGGTAAGTAAGTTGCAAATTATACCTATTTGGTAAATAACTTTTCTAACTACACCTATTTGGTAAAAAAACTCAGTTTTTATCTCCCGTGTTATGGAATTTGTTTTACATTATTCGTTTGCAATATTTGTAAATTTTTTAGGATTTTAATTTTATTTATTGTAAGAAAGTTAAGAGAAAAAAAAAAATAGAAACCGGATAAATATATAATTGAGTAGGTAAAACTATTTAATTGGGGTCTAAATTTACACCGGCTAAGAGATAAAAAGATAGAAGCTGGTTAAATATTTAATAGAGTTGGTACGGTTGGTAAACTGTTCAATTTTGGCGGCTAAAATTAGACGTCTAAATAAAAAAAAAGACGGCTAAGTGAAGCTTTAGCCTACAAGCTGAGTTCGAGCCGACTAAGAAGAAATATTTGGAGTTGTCTAAGTGAATAAACACATATCCCGAAACCGGCTAAGAGTCAAGGATGTCGGCTTAATAACCATAAACTT
>NW_027496521.1:0-86800 GCF_021521415.1 Bidens hawaiensis
GCTCGTGTTTATGTTCGTTTAAAGTTCAAAGAACGAACATGAACATGCCCTCGTTCGTGTCTATTTAATTCATTTACATGCCTAGTAAATTTTACCAATTCATTGCAAATGGTAATCTAATTGACATGTTTAAAAATTGATAATCTTGACCTGTATATACTAAAAATGGTAAATGCAACCAGTTTCGTTTACTATAAATGGTAATTTTGACTCGTGTTTGTTTGTTAAAAGCCATACATATTGAAATTCATATAGTAAGGCCGCGTTCTCTTTAGCGACCTAATTTAATCAATCACACCTTTGATAACCTTGGATCACTTCATTCAATGGATTATCAATGCTCAAAATAGATAAATATAAATAAATAAAAGAAAGAAGAAACAACGGGCAAAAGAGTATAAGGGCACTCGCTAACTCAAGAAAGAACTCATTCAAATGCTGTGGCTTCAACTTAGCCCATTTGGCCTTGTGAATTATTTAACACAGTCCATTTGGCCTTGTGAATTATTTTAGAAACTTTAATGTAATTCTTTTTGTTTGCGAGCTTCACTAAGAAAACAGATGATCAGTAAATTATACAATTTTGTGGTATCCAAAAACCAAAAGTAAAATTTAATATTCACTCACCAAGTTGGTCTTACCATTAGGATTCTTTAGAAAGGGCAAATCCCAAATTTCCTATTTTCTAAATCTATTTCAGACACAAAGAAAAAACAAACATATAGTTACGAATGCATAGCTAAAACTCAAATTAAACATGTTTAAGGTCATTAAGGATGCATGCGTAACAAAAAAGTTCACTCCAACACTATTTTGTAATAACTAATTTTGTCCATCTCTAGAATATAATATTATAAACTGATTAATAATGTAGTAAACCCCAATGAAATGTCCTCATCTTTCAACTTGTTCATCACCTTTTTTCGATACCTCTTGATACACTATGAAACTATATATATATATATATATATATTACATCCAAACAAAAGTAGAATACATAAAATCCTCCATATAATTTTTCACTTGTAAAAATGAAATCTTGAATATGATGCCAAGTTTATTGTAACAGTCTCCAATTTCTTACATACTCAGTTAACCCTAAATAGCCTCATAGAAGTTAAGCTCAAGACATGTAACATAGTGCAACATTCAAATCACACGACAATATAACATTACAAATAATGCATAATTAATTCATATGCTATATGTTCTAGATATAAAACTTGAATTTTGAGGTAAAAGAAAATCATAATTAGCTTCAGAATGAAATTACCATCGTTATGAAGTTTTTTATGATCGCATCATTGAGCAAAATCAAATGACAAATCATAAATATTACGATTATATTATTCAGTTTTGGAGAAATCATTAAAGCCCTATTTTTTTAGTCGGATATAATTTAGGAAGAAAGTTATTTTGGCATGGGATTTGATTTAAGGAGGCAAGAAAAGTTACAGAGTTGGTTATGCTATTTTTGAAAACCAAATAAATATTTATTTTTTCAAATTAAGGTTTTTTTTAATGACTAACTAAGTAACGCCGTATACTCCGTACGCAACCCTTATTGACTAAAGGTTTTTGATTATTATCTTTTATTGATAAAAAAAATTAATGATTGAATTGAAAAACATGCCAAGTGGCACAAATATGACCAAAATAGGTGCAAGTGGCACAAAGAGGTTTATGTTTACAATGTGTAGTGGAGGGTCTACAAAATGGGCGTTTTGAGTCATGTGGAGCACAGTCAACAAAGTGTGGGCTTTTGTTTTTGGGGTGTAATGGTGTTGTAGCCCTATATATATATATATATATATATATATATATCACACACACAATCCAATATAATAATAAAATGGAAAGGAAAAGCGACGATAAATATATGGCGCCCGCCCCCTATCGCCCCACAATTCGCCGGGCGGGGGGGGGGGGGGGTGTTGTCGTCGAATTTCGCCCAAAATCACCCCAAGATGGCGCCCACTACGGGTAGTCTTGGGGGGGGGGGGTTCAAATCCATCACTTGTAACACCCAATGGGGGTCTTACCCCACCACATTCCATCACTAGTGATGGAATTTAGTGGGGGTGATGGTGTGATGTGATGTTTTTTTTTTAAATTTTATAAAAATAAAACAAGATTAAATAAATGTTACAGGGATAAATAAATTAAAAAAATCGACAAAAAAAAACTTACGGCGCTGCCCAACCCCACTTGCCGCATATCTCGCATTTGCGTTGAAGTATGATCGATCTAAAGGGTTCGCCAAGATGTTCGTGCGATTGTAGGAGAAATGTTAAATCGACGTTTTTTTTGTTTTTCATTCAAATGGTTGATATACGCCTCGTCACGTTTTAATTTTGAAGCAAGAGCTAGTTGCTTTCGCTCCTTCGCCTCGGCCATTTCCGCCAACTTAGCCGACTTGTATTCGTTGAAGTCTTCGGCCACCGCTTCCTTTCCTAATCTTGACGATTCCCCACTTTTCATGCGATGCGGTCGTGTGGGTGTGGGTGTGTCTTCGTCGAGATCTTCTCCGGGTTGCTCGTTCAAGTTCATGTTCGGCATTTTGCTTGACAAGTCGTCGGTAGACGTTGTGTAGTTTCCGGAATCATAAGTTTTTGATCCTTTTGAAGATCTTTTATTCCTTGGAGCCGTTGGTCCGTCCATGTTGACCACGGGAACCGGTTCCCACTTCGGGTGATGTCTCGCAATCTCCCACGCATCCAAGTGGGGGAAAGATTTATGTCGGAAAATCTTGATATAATTGCTCAAGGCGTTTTTTATGATAGTCGCCTCGCTCACTCCGCTTTGTGGAGCTCGGGTCTACAAAACATTTAAAAAATATATATATATATATATCAAAATTGTAAAAATGTAGTAATATATTATAAAAAAATTTAAACTAATAAATTTAAAAAAATATTTACCAATTAGATGTAGCAAGCATTAAATTTTGATATTTTTCGATTCAAATCTCCCAACTTGGAAGTCATTTGATCCATGTTTCAATCGGTTGCACCGGGAAGTTTGTCGAAATGTGCAATAACACGTCTCCACAAAAACTCTTTTTTTTGTTGGTTTCCGTATTTTTTTTGTTTCGGAGGCGTGTAAATAAGGCTTGGTCAACTTGTAAGGCCCTGTTACCGGTAGCCCTACTTTCACGTTGGATTTACTCATAAACGCAGTTCTAAATGTCGGAGTTAACAAAAACTTTCGCGGAATAATAAAACTTCAACCATAACATTTTACATAACCAACAAATCATGTCTTATAAAACATTCGTAGTCAATTAAAACAAAACATAGTCTTTAAAACATCACACATTTCTTCGAGATGCCAGTATCTTCGATTTCCATGCCATGTGTCTTCAGTCACGCGAGCTGCCTCAACCTATTTGCATGCGTGCATACTAAAAGTCAGCTATGCTGAGTGAGTTCTAGTTAATCACATAACTTACTTTTCATACACATATACGTGCCCGAAGGTACGCATTACAACATATCAAGATCCGCATTCGTCCATACACATTCATATCTAACCATACATTATAAAGGGCGTTTCACCCTACATACCTCGGATATTTTTAGGGTCCGGTACCCTCCATCCTCGGATATTATTAGGGTCCGGTCACCCTTCATCCTCGGATATTATTAGGGTCCGGTCACCCTTCATCCTCGGATATTATTAGGGTCTGGTACCCTTCATCCTCGGATATTATTAGGGTCCGGTACCCTTTCTTCCATAGCTTCACACTATACCTATCCTTAAATATTTCTTCCTGACAATACATGCAATCTCCGAAGAGCGTTCACGTACCATTATGCATCTTATCTTACATCATACATAGCAATCACGTCTTTAGCTACCACCTGACGGTACATGCAATATCCGAAGATCGTTCACGCACCGTCAAGCAATCATCATACATATATCATACAAGGCATACACTTACCACTTAAGGTAAGTGTATTAACTATCACATAGAGTATGCACACACCTCTGAAAACATAACAAGGAAGTGGGGCTAGAAACTCACCTCAATGCGGTTGCGTTCACCGTTTACGGTTATTCCCTTCTTGAGCTGTGCACGACTAACTGTATAATAATTATACGTTTCAGTAAACTATCACTACACATATCGCCTTTCTAGTTTAATTATTACCCTCAACGAACGGGGGTCCGGGGGCAGCGCCCCTGGCAGCGGGTTCTAGGGGCGGCAGCCCCTAGCGGGGTCCAAGGGGCAGAGCCCCTTGCTGGGGTCGAGCTGTAATTAATTTGCTACTTAAAAGTTCAAGGGCCTAATTGTAATTAAATCATTCTTTTCTAAGTCCAGTGACTGTTCTGTCATTCTTTCAAAGTTCTGATTCGTTAAGATGCTATTTAGCGAATTGGTGTTCATTCGTTACTTCTGTCCTTCATAACGAACTGGCTAATTTGTTACTTCATAACGAATTGGCCTTTTTAGCGAATTGGTCCATATTCGTTTGGTCTGCTTAACGAATTGGTCTTCTTGGCGAATTGGACCCTCATAGAGAACCAGTCCTCATAACGAATTAAACCTTATAACGAACTGGTCGACATACGAATTGGACTTAACGAACTGAAGCTAGTTCGTCAGTCTTTCCTTAACGAATTAGTACACGAATCAAAGCTAGTTCGTTATATTCCCTTAGACGAATCAGCTAGCGAATCGCTTCTAATTCGTCAATTACTCCCTAGCGAACTAGGGTTAGGTCAGGGGATGTCAGAACATTCCCTGACACCCGTAACCTCGTATTAACCTTTCCGGCGCCGCCATTGCCGGAAAGCCGCCGGAAAAACGCGAACTCACCCGAAAAACGAGTTTTAACTCGTTTTTCGCCGTTTTTCTCCCCGTTCGATCCAGATCTGAGCTAGGGTGATCCCTAAGCTCATCATAGGTTCGGTTTATACCCGATTCCACCCGGATCTCATGACTTAAACGGTTTAACGGTGTCGGCTCGTCGTTTCATGATTATATCTAACGGATTTAAGCTCAAACAATAAAATACTATCATTACCTCGGGTCGGTTCTCGGTTTCCTTCTTGATATCGGTTTAGAGAGAGAGAGAACTAGAGAGAGAATCTTAAGTGTGTGTTTTGGATGGTGTAAGGGATATGTGTAAATGAATTAAATGGAGGATTAAGGGTATATATATTTTTGATCATGGGCTTAAGCCCATGGTCTTTCCTTCATTCCTCCATAACCCAAGTCCATAATCCATATCCATTTACCCAACATAAGTCCATCTCGTATTCTATTCAACTAAACCGATAACGACCCGCTATAAAATAAACGAATTTTATTTTATTAGTATAACCGAAAGTAGGATGTTACACAAGTCGACCTCCTCCGCGTATGTCACACCCCGACCAAAGACGGCGGAACATGCCGAGGTGTAACGATTGCCCATAAGCGCATGTCACTAATTAAACCGACAATATTTAACAAACTCATTTCATTTCACAACATCGAAAATGTCACATAACAATATTCAAGAGATAGTCAATACAAAATATAACAAAATATAGCAAATCAAATATTGTTCATTTTTGCTAATAACTTAAAGGTCTTGACATTCGTTTTCACCACAAGCATCGAATCAACTGAGATGTAAACCTGTAACATTTCATAAAATAAAGTTTGCCAACACAAAGGTTGGTGAGCAATTCATAAGTTTGAGCAACAATAGTATATAGTAAGAAAAACCACAAAACTAGTATACGAAACAATAAATAAGAGCTATAAACTTGGATAAAATAGTTATCGCTAACAAGTTAGTGACACCCAGCTATAAGGGGATGCCAAATAGTTTAGGATTTTATAGTTATCGTTAATTGCATTACGTTAACGACACCTTGCCATGAGGGGTTGCCAAATGGTCTAGGATTTATAGTTCCACCATCCAAAAGCGATAAACACATAGACAATTAAGCATAGAACACAAATCGAGCAATTATTTAAGTAAAGTATACAACAACGTTTGTGGTTTAAGACCCAAGTATAAGACATTTAGTTTAGATAAGATGAAATGTCACCCCTAAAACAAAAGATAGAAAACGGGGTATGAAGTTACTCACGTTCAAGTAATAAACTTGAAAGATTGATTAGTTGGAGATTTGCCGGAACGACGAGTTTAACGTATGAAGCCTAAATAAAAGAAAGTCTTGGATTTAGAAAGGTTGTCTTGAAGATCTTTAAATAAAATAATTGTTGCAAAAGTAAACAATCAAAGTTCCAGGTTCATAATGTAACTATTTAAGAATTTATAATAATAACCCTTTAAAAATGTAAGTTTGCTTGAAACCGGGTTAAAGTATCTAACCTTAATATTTACTTAACTTATGTTAAGTAATAAGGTGAGAAAAATACTAAATGCAAGTTCCTTTGGGACAAAGATAAACGGGTCTTTAACGAGTGTTCGGGTTGTTGGTTCGGGTCTAGATAATTGGTCAAACCCAAAGTCAACTTTCTAAGATAATGAATGTTATGAGATAACTCAATAAAACTTTATAAGACTTAACCAAGTATGTAGATCTATTGTTTTAGAACTAACAACGTACGTTAAGCGAGTATTCGGTTTTGTCGGTCCAAACTAAGTTATGAGATCAAGTTGGATCCAACATTTCCAAGTACTTAAGAAAATAATTAAAATCATTTTGTAAACTATTTTTAGAGCAATATACAAGTCTTGATAGCTAAAAACACACTTGTGTGTCTTAAGCGAGTAAAAATCGGATTGGTTCGGTTTCCATCTCACAATATGTTCCTTGATGGTCTCCACATGCCCAAATATCATAGATCTTGTATAATAATTTATAAATGAGAAATATTTAAGTTTTACAACTAAAAAGTCAACAACAAGTCTTTTAAGCCAAAGTATCGGTTTAGTTCGGTTTCCACATCCCAACGAGTTCATAGATGGATTCCACATGCTTAATATTAAAGACTTGTAAAAAAATGATTTTTGAAACTCAAATTTAACATTAAACATGTTTAAACAACTATTTTAACAAAACTAGTAAGCAAAAGTTCGGTTCACGGTTTGGACTATTTACGGTTAAACCGAGGTTAGTCTTTACAAACCCCCACCATGGAACTTCATAAATATGACAAACAAACTAAAAAGAGCATAAGTTAAACAAGATTAATATGTGCATCAAGTTATATAAGTGTATATATATCAAGGACCACGAAAGTCCTACATGAAGCCTTGCCTTACGAAGTCCGAAGCTTAACCAACCGGAGTCGGTGAAGCAACTACCAAAGGTAACAAGGGGTGTGTATTATATATATGTTGTACCACCATAAACAAGTATTAATAAGACTACATAGGCTAAATAAAATGAAAGATTAAACTTGGTTTGAATCTTGGAAGTCAAACCTTCAAGAACACTAAAAATAACAACCTTGAATCTATGAAGTTTTGAGAGAGAATTTGGAGATGTAGCAAGAGTAAAATGAAGAAGATGGGTGTGTATATATAGGGAATGAGTGAAGGGTTGGGTATGAAGATTCTTTTATGGTTTGCATAAAAATGGGTATGTTTAAATGGTCAAATAATGCATAATATAAAAATTATTATAAATGACAAGATCCAATATTTTATATATTTGAAATGTTCAGGTTACAAACAGGTCGTGTTTACATAACAAAAGTGACCCGAAATTGACGAATATCACAGCGTATGACCAAGGTCTATGGACGGTGCTATCCTCCTTTGCAGGTTCATCTTCATCCATATCGTCGTCTTCATCACAAAAAGCACGTGCAAATTAATGTATAATATTGTTATCCTCTAGGGGATCGACGAACGTTTGTGACGGTTGAAATTGAAACATTTGAAAATGATTATTTTGAAAAATTTGGCTAGAAAAAGGTGGAATAAACAGTTGGTTTTGATACTGTGTCGAAGAAAATGGTGAATTAAATGGTTGAGATTGAAAAGGTTGGTTTTGGAACGGTTGTGGTTGAAAAGGTTGTTGATGGAATGTTGGGTTGTGTCGGGTTCATCTTGTAACCGGAATCTCGCTGGCTCGCAAATATTTTCTCGAACCTTTGGTTAGCATTGGGTTTTCTTTGAACCCGAGCCACGTTTCCTTGAACCCTCCATTTGTGTGATATTAGATTGTTGTTTGTAGTAGAGGATTTGAGTTGTATTTGAGTTGGATTTGAAGATGGATTTGAGTTATATTTATATAGGTTAATTTTTTTTATTCCTCAACGGTCGACCCAACGGTCAAATTTCTCCGAATCACCACGTGATGACCATCACGGCCGCACCCCATCACGAGTGATGGGGGGACCGACGTCGGTGTGCATAAACCCATCACGTGTGATGGGAGCCCCATCACGGACCACCCCGAGTCTCCTTATAATAGAGAAGAGATGCAACTATCTTGTAGACATTTGTAAGTGCGAGTAACTTAATAGATTTTACGCATCTTTCAAAAACATTTATACAATAGTTTGAGCAAATGATGTAATTTGATAGTGCATGTAGCTTGTCTAATGTGTTTTTAAGAATGACATTGTAAAACAACTAGGGCTTACATGTTGTTGATGGCGATTGTCGAGTATCAATCGGGATTGATCATGCACATGAAATATAATTAGTGTAAGGGGTTTTAGACCCTTGACTCATCTATGATTTTGGCTAATAGGTTCCATAACCATAAACAATCGTTTATGACGACTTTAGTTAATTGGTTTTGAAGGTCATACTGTGTTGGTTAACAATGAATTCAGGTCTAGCTAAAAATAACTTACAAACAAATGAAACACACAGAAGAAAATATTCTGACGTCAATTTTGAAAAGTCTCGTATAACAATTTGGCCTTTTAAAAATACTTCTGGTTGGCTTAATGCATTAGAGCAGCTAGCTAAGTTCATCAAACCTTCAAATTCGTCTTGGACCAAAAGCTTAATAGACTAATCTGATAAAAATGTATAAATACTATTTTTTATAGAATACTATTATATTTTATTTTAATTTAAGCCTAATTACTAGTTAGATTTTATAAAGTTATTTAAAAACTTATGCATAGTGATAGTAATGTTTGTGTTTTCCAATGGAGACCCAAGTTTGATACTTATTTGTGTCACTTTGGGTGGATATAAGATATTGTCAATGAAGGATTTGAGCTAGGCCTTGCGAGGTTGTTAGTTTGGAATCCGAGCCCACCTGGATTTTCATCACACCGTGTGTTACACCAGAGGATTCTGCTCTTGTGACGACACAAAGACTGTCAAGTGGCAGCCAGCGGTATGGTTTCCTTGGGAAATGACCAACCAAACTCTGAAGTCAGCGTGGATCTGGTTAAGACAACATAGTCTGCCGAAATGGAACAACGAGGCCTCTTTAAATCTGAAAATGCGGTGGTTTAAAAAAAAGGAAAGAGAAAAAATCGTAGTTCTAAAAAGAACCAAAACATATCATCAATCATTTTATAGGTAAAATAAATGGTCATGAATACAACGTGATTAGTATATTATTATATTAAATGAGGTTTACAGCTTAATTAATTTGTGAATAAAGCCCGCTTTCTTTCAAATTCAAATTTGGGGCCATTGTACATTTGTGCGTTTGTATCTAACCATCCACCAACCATCCATGTATGTTTTAATGATTTTACCTTTTCGGCCTTTTGGGCCAAAATTATTAGGTGGACTACGTTTTTTTTTCCAACGGGTTGCTCTAGTGTCTAGAGGAGCATAAATACGGTATTTTTAGAAATCGGGTAAGAATCGATTTCGGGTAAACTAAGCAAAATTCAAGAACCGGGTCGGGTATGAGTCGGTTCCAAGTATGGTTGGGTTTTGACCGAGTTATTCGGGTTTTATCGGGTTATTGCAGGGTAAGGTCCGGGTTTTGACCATGTAGAGGTGGAAGTGAATCAGGATACAGGTATGATTTTTCTCTAAAACCGAAACCTGGTTTGTACCCATGGGTCTAGTGCATAAGGTCGGGTCTAGAACCAGACTTTTTGCCCAACTCTAGTTGCTCTTTTCAAATTCAAAGTTCAATATGATTAGACATGATTTGCTAGACATGCAACTCCCTAAGGGCATGGTTGATAATTTGAATTCTAGAAAACGTAGGATTAAGGTAAAGGACCTCTAGAAAGAATGTGTCTTAAGAGCTTTTATTTAGCTTATTTTTAGTGTTATATGATATATTATTTAAAAATTTATATATTTAAATCAGTATTTCTTATCTTTTTCCCATTATTAATATCACTATCTTTATTTATCTATTTACTAGCTTTAGAGCCCGCATAACACACGAGATTATTTAAATAATTAAGTTACAAATAAAACAATAAATAATGTATATGGACAAATGTATCACATTTATGCTTGTATCACTATATATAAATTGATTTTATTTATATCACAAAATGATTTTTTCCAAACAAATAATGAACTTAGTTAGAAAAATTAATGCACATGGAAAAACATACCCAAGAATACTTCATCTATTATAAATTTCATCATATCGGTATCATATATGTATAATTGAAAGAATTTTGGTTATGAAACAATTTTGGAGAATACTTCTCATATAATTATAATTTTGAACTACACAATGAGAAAGATTTTGATAAGTTTGAGGGGGCTTCTCGACCTTTCCATAATGACAAAATATAAAATGAATAACAGGTTAACCCGTTCTATTTTGAATGTTTTGATTTGCTTGAGCATAATTTTGTATGACATGCTTCACATACAACATTCTGAACTATCAAGGACAAATTAATGCTTACACAAATGTTTCAAATTTGATAAAAGTTAAAAACATTGATAAGCCTGGAGGTGTTTGTTATTTTTTTTAAACTTTAATAGTCATGGGAAAATACTCAATGTGCAAAATCCGATCATAAACGCATTACTATTCGCCTGTGCATATTAATATGTGTATTTTTTAATATGAAACATACATATTGCTGACTTTTAATACGAACCGACTAAGTCAATTAAAAACTTCGAACATAAAAATTAAAAAAATATGAGCTTTGCTATGTTTCAGTTCGGGTTTGATCACGTTAAAACTTGTTAAATTCGGTTTTGACCAGGTTGAAACTGGTTCAGTTTGGGTTTGCCTAAGTTAGACATATCATGAAACTTAAAAAATAAAAAATAGTCATAGGTATAAAGTATGTTAAATGAAATAATGTTAAACAAACAAATGACAAACACACAAACCTGAAAGATATCTTGATATATTGTAATAACTTCCATTTTATAAAACATACTTATGTATGAACCCGTAAGTATAGAGTTACGAACCGACTAAGTCAATCAAAAACTTCAAATTATGCTTCAAACATAAAAACTAAAAATAATATAAACTTGCTATCTTTCAGTTCAGGTTTGACCAGGTTAAAACCTGTTCAATTCGGTTTTGACCAGGTTGAAACAGGTTCGGTTTAGGTTTAACCGGTGATAACGTATAGAGTTACGAACCGACTAAGTCAATCAAAAAATTCAAATTAGGCTTCAAACATAAAAACTATGACTATTACTAATAAATACCATGTATCTGATTCGTTTTTTGACCCAGCTCCAACAACAGCACATGACACCATGATAATGTAAAAAAAGCCTGCAAAACAACAATATTGTTGCGTCATAATAGCTTTCGAAAAATAACGTTGGCCAATCCAAAGTCAACACCCAAACAAATAAACCACCAATAAAACTACCCATTCTTACTCGTATCCAGTTCTACCAAAATCCATTCCGACCCAAATCAAAGTGACCATTTTAAGGCTGCTCATGTTATAAAAGAAACCATCATTCTTTCAAATCTTATGTATTATAAAGGGTGACAACTTTCCTATTGAGGTTTCCTTTATTATAAAGGGTAGATTAAA
Organism: Bidens hawaiensis; assembly: GCF_021521415.1. Taxonomy (NCBI): domain Eukaryota; kingdom Viridiplantae; phylum Streptophyta; class Magnoliopsida; order Asterales; family Asteraceae; genus Bidens; species Bidens hawaiensis. Next base: position 11,891 of record NW_027496521.1, read on the forward strand.
AAACTATTTATATATTATGTATTAAGAATTTGTTAGTTTATTAGAAAAATGTCTCAAAAAATATAACGTAAAAAGAAACCCAATTTTCATAAAATCCATAAAATATTAATGAAAATAACAATAAAGAAGTCGAGAATGAGTTAAATATAAGAAGATGAGATTGTTGGTAATATCTTGGAACGTATTTCGTCTTCCTAATTTAAAACGTTGAAGTTTCGCCACTGACGAACATGACTCTTTAAAAGCCACCTACTCAAACAACTCAAAGGTTGATGCGTTGTATATGATTAACTACTTTTAGTGCCCGTGTAACACACAAGATTATTCAAATTATAAAATTACAAGTAAAGAAAATAATTATATAATGTATATAAAAAATGTATTACATCTATACTTGTATTTATACCATGTGTATAAATTGATTTTAATTATTTCACAAAATGATTTTTTAAATGAACTTAATAAAAAATGCACGTGCAAAAAACGTACCCGAGAACGCTCCTTTTATTAAAACTTATATTGTCAGTATCATATAAGTATAATTGAAAGAATTCAGTAAGAAGACTTCTCATACAACAGTCATACAATAGTAGTTCTAACCACTCAGCCTATAGCCTAAATACTGAAGAAGTGTTACCTTTATTGATGTGTTTATCAATTTACAACCCATAGAAGGAAAATTGAACATTAAATTATAATAACAGATGTTCTTCAAAAACTATGTTTTTCTGAGTTAAACCATGAAAAAGATTTAGATAAGTTTGACAACATAAAAAATAACATGTTAACCTATTAAATTTTGTGAATATTTTGCTTTATTTGAGCATAGTTTTGCATGACATGCTTCCCATACTATGTTTTGATCATCATTGAAGGAAAAGTTAATGCTGATACAAATGTTTCAAATTTGATGCAAGTTAGAAGCATTAATAGGCATCGGGATGACATGTCGTAAGTGTTCACTATCTATTCTTAAATTTTAATAGTCAAGAGGAAAATAATCAATTTACCAAATCCCGAACCTTTTGATTTTTTTCCAAAAATGTCATTGAAAATAAATTTGAAACCCAAATCATGTTTAAAATTCTAACTTTCATCCGTTTGACATATCAAGTCAACACTTTCAACCCGTAACAAATTTGACGATAAGTCTATTTGCATTCTCAAACTTTTAAAAATACTTAGATTTCTCATTTTTGTCCCATAACAAATTTTGATTCAAATGCAGTTAACATGTACCAAACAATCTATTTACCAATTTTTTACTGTAAAAACCAAATTTAAGTTCCACAAAACCCGAAACAATCATTGATAAAAAAACCAAGAAATTAAATATGATAAACTTTGTTATATATGAAAGTGATTGGTATATATTTACTAAAGTAATCAAAAAAATAAATTGATAGATTTAAAGCATATATTTATAATTTATATGACAATTTACAATAATAATAATAATAATAATAATAATAATAGATAAATGGATTTATTTTTAAAAAATGGATCAACTTTTAAGCATAGATTTATGATTTAATAATTAAAAAAATTACTTTGTAAAATGAAAGCATGTTCGAGTTTTGTTTTTCTTTATAATCTTTAACAATTAATATGCATAATAAAATATGTTAATGATAAAATTTGATATTATATATTCTTTTCAATCTTTAACAAACATGGTTTGTTGTTAATTTTTTAATTTCATCAAGTATTTTGGAATATATAGTAAAATAATATGTTAATATTTCATTTTATTAAAACGTATAAATATAATATGAATAAAATATAAAAGGAAAGTGAATATGGACATTTATTAGGGTCAATTAAGATCTTAGTTTTGGAGGAAAAAAAGTTGTGAGGTTTAACCATAAATTTACATGATTATTTTACTTTATTAGAATATGTAGATATTGTCAACGGGTATAAATAAAACCAGAGGAGTAGGGTAATTGTTGTCAAAGTCAATCAAACTTGTCATGTATGACTAATGTGTAAAACAACTTGCGGAGTTGCTAGATGAAGATCCATCCTTGATGTCAAAGAGAACAAATAGCCATAAGAGTTGAACTGTACGAGTCAGTACGGGATGAGATCGATGTAGTAGCATGGGCCCGATAATATATATTGTGTTGAGTACATGTTCTCGTAATATGCTTTCATGTCTAGTTTGTGTTTATGTTTTGGTAGTCCAAACATTCTACTTTTAATAGGGCTGTCATAACATGTCCGATACGACACGATAAGACACGATGACCTGTTGTACTAAACACGAGCACGACATGATAATTAATCGTGTCATTTTTTCCAAACATGAACCCGTTTAGTAACAGGTTAACCTGTTAGGACCTGTTAAGGGACCTGTTTTAAGAGATAAATGAACAATACATGTGTAACGAAACCAAAATTTTCAAAATGAGCATAAAATTCTTGATTAATTGATAACCCATAACATATTTGAAACAAGAACCACAAATTCATAACATATTAGAAACAAAAGACGACAAATAAATAAAATACTTGAAATAAAAAAAGCATAGAAGCAAATCATAATATCCATAAAAAATACAATATCGGGTTCTGATGGGCATTAGTTAAATGTCGTTGTAAGTATGACTTTAGGTTTAAGACTTTAGAAGTATATATATATATATTAAAATAAAAATATACACAGGTTACCAACAGGTTAATAGGTCTTTAACATGTTATGAACGAATTTAAACACGTCTTAAACAGGTCGACCTGTTTAAGACAGGAACCTGCTAAGCTCAAACCCAATCCTGTTAAAACCGGTGTCGTGTCGTGTTAACAAATCCGTGTTATAATTTGACAGCCCTAACTTTTAATTAATATTTCTCCTAATATGTATTTTACATAAGTTGTGTTTTTTTGTATGTGTATGTATAACTGTATATGTATATGTGTGTGTGTATATATATATGTATATATATATAATGAAGGTTGTTTATTTTTACACATGTTAAGTTATATATAAAGGATTACAACGCAAGGAATCATTGGTTATTGTTGGTAGTACTATATAAAAGATAAAAGAAATTAAACAAATTTATCTAGAGTCATACATTATAAGAAAATATTATTATACATTAAGTTGTTTGTTTAAACGAAAAACAAATCGTATATCAACTTACAAGGAGATTCACTATGTTCAACAAAAGTCATATAAAAGAAAAGTTTTGAATGCCGTAGGCCTATTGTCTCTTAGCATATAAGCAAGTACCTTCTTCATTTCCATGGACCGTCACCTGTTGGCGTGGATAATATATCCTAGAACAAAAAAGAAAAGAAGAAAAACATAGCTGATAAAACCAGTGATTATAGTACAGAAATTCAAAGGTTAAGATCATCTTAAAATTTTAATCTCAAGATCATTGTCAAGTCATTTAAGTTATTCATCAAATTATAATTTTAGTTGAGTTAGAAAATGAGAAACAAAAAAGATCTTCCAGAAATGTTTAAACATGCGCTAACTAGAAATAAGTATAACATAATGTTTGTAACTAGATTAAATTCAAAGAAATCCACAGTAGTTTGACTTTCCCTAATGGTCAAACTGTGTTCACAAATTCAAAATAGTACATATGTTTTATGTATAAAAGGAGCCAAGGAGGTTTAAGGATTATATGCTCATGAATTGAAAGTTGACTTTTGAATTCTTGAACGTAGAAGCAGTTGATCTGTGATTAGTTTAGCAAAATTAAATGATGTGAGCTAATTAAAAACATTATGAGATCAGCAACATCAGAAGCCAAAATGTTACGCATTCAGATCGATTGCTTAAATACTTACAAACATGCCCTTTGCACCAGTTAAAAATACGAAAATAAAAATAACTTTGATAAATTAGTAGAGTACGTGTATCCGATAGGGTGTGCATGAATCCGAAAAATTTGATCCAAACCGAAAAAACTGAAAAACCCAAACCCAAATAACCGATCCAAACAAAATCCGCCGGTTTGGTTTAATATTTTCTTAAAATCGAACTTTTGATTCGATTCTTGGTTTTGCGGGTAACTAAAACCGAAAACTTAGAACAGAACCCAACAAATAACCAAAAAACCAAATAGTTTTCAAAAACTTAAAAACCGACATTTCGATTTTTGGTTTGGTTTAGTCCAATAATGAATTGAACCGACCTATGCATACCCCTAGTATCCAATGTGCTAATTATAATACAAGATGGCTGTCAAAGTCAAGATTGTGTTAAATAATGTTTACACTAGCTAGCTTTATATGTATTTATCCATTTATTTACATTAAAGTTATCCATAATCATATCAATTTCAAATATCAAACATAAAATAAGGAAATTAGTGAAAGTTAGGACATAGGGAGGGAGAGACAGAGATTACCTTCTAATGGCTCCGCTGCTACAAGTATTCCAAATAGTTAACTCTTCCAAGCATTCTAATTTTCAGATATTTGATCTTTCGATTAAGATCTGGTGATTTTCAAATCTTTCAACAAATTAATGCTATCTGGAAGATGAGTTATGCCGGTATTCTTGATATTTAAGAATCATAAACATCCTAAATTACCTAGTTTGTTTGATAATTTCTTGATCATCTTACACTCTTCAAGGTCCAACTCTTTGAGACGTTTCAACATACAGATGCTGCTAGGAATCTCTCTTAAATTGGAGCAAAATCGTAGAACTAATGTTTCCAATGATCCTAATTGACCAACATCCTCTGGTAACTTCTCAAGAAAATCACAGCTTTGAATAATTAGGGTTTTTAGACGTTTCAACATACAAATCTTACCAGGAAGATGTTAACTTTTGTAGCGCTTAAATATAGGCATTCTAAGCATTCCAATTGGCCAAGGTCATTGGGCAATTCCTCTATGCCAATGTTGTAAGAAAGGTTAAGAGTCCTCAAACGTTGTAGACTACAAATGCTTTCCGGAAGACTTTTAAGTGAATAGCAACCAGCGAGATGTAGAGAGACAAGCTTACGCAAATTTCCAATTGATGAGGGTATTTCCTGTATAGCACCATTATTTGAAACATGAAGCTCTCGTAAATTATTGTTGGGATGCGTTGTGATGATATAATCTGGGAATTCTCCCAGAGTTAATCCATCTATATGAAGAACCTCAAGTGATTCAAAATGCGCGATAAAAGACACAGATTTTAAACTGCTGCAATAATCTAAGTTTAAGTACACAAGACTTTCTAGACATCCACCAAGCACATTAAGTTCTACCAAATCATAACAATGATCAAGATTTAACCTCTCCAGTTTGGGCGTCAGCCCAAGGTCCACGCTACTCAACTTTGAATAACTCAAATTAAGAAATCTGAGCTTCTTCATGACCTATTATAAGATGGAAAGAGAACAAAAGAGGTAAACACATGTTTTGATAGCTAGCTAATAGATATGCCTATATAATTGTAACATATTAATAGAAATCATTGATATAACTAATTATGATTGGTTGCATGTATTTTGGATAGATGTTAACTGTATGTTTTCATTACATTATTCTCCATATTGTAAGCTAAATAAATCAAAATGGATAAATTTGTCAATTTCGTAATCGGGGGGGGGGGGGGGGGGTACGCAATTGAGTATTTGGGTTGGGTATATATTTATATGCATTTAAGAAGTTTTAGAGCCAATTATCTATCTTAACATCGTATCAGATCCTCTCTAAACCCTCACCTTCACTCTCTTTTTTGTCGGTATCCTCTCCCTCGTTATCGACCATCGACAAACATTACATCCACTGAACAAACTCTTCCCATGGCAACCCTCCTCCAAATCCTAAATATCAAGCTGTTATCCTCCGATCACCTGCAGTGGAAGAACTAGGCTCTTCTCCTTTCACATCAGCAGCTTTTAGGCTTCTCTTCATGGTTCCAACACCCCATCGCGAGTTGCCCTTTATACTCGCCAACAACGGTCTACATGCCGTGGGTCCTCTTGTGGATGAATCAATCTTCCACCTGGCCGGGGTTCTTATAACAACCGTGGTCGGGGTAGATGTCAGATTGTCATGGGCATTGTCAGTTATGCTGAACTGATGGTAATTACACACTGCAATGCCCTAATATGTCTTCTTTTGCTCAAGGTAACTCATCAAATGAAGATTCCCCCCTGGATTTCGGTACCGGTACCGGTATCGGTATCAATACCGAATTTGCTTATCCCTCTCACCCTTCCTCTTGCATCATCATTAATATTCTAGGTCTTTGTTAGTTAAAAAATTATTTTGTTTTTTTATTGTAAGAACAATTGTTTGAATAAATGTAGAAAAATTAGATATATAGATGTCATATTGTTTGACCCGACCCGAATCACCGACACGACCCGAATCACCGACACAAACCGAATCATTGACCCGAAAATTTTTGAGTCCATAACTTCGGTCATCCCCGTGACTAAACCTAAGCTTCGCCACTGCATGTGGCAGTTACAAGTCGATCTCCACGGTTCCCTACAATGAAATTTGGCATACTCCGTTTAGGCCATGCAGCCGCTGATGTTATTTCCTTTTTAAGATGAACTGGTTGCTTATTTTTGACGTCTTTATTGCCTAAACCTACTTTATGTCCTTGTCAACTTGCAAAGCAACATCGCTTGCCTTTTATTAATAACTAGTGTTTATCTGGTGCGTTGTGCTTGGCAGCCGGCAGGTCGGTAAAACTAGGACGGTGGTATTGTCGGTCCCAAGTATTGAGGCGGTAAGTCGATGCGCATCTGGTCGGTTTTGGTACGTATGTACGTACCAGAACAAAAACAAAAAATTATAAAACCTAGGTGGACCAATGGGGTGGCATATATGCTCGGTTTACGTCACGTTCGTTACGGTACCGGAACTAAACAATTTTTTTGGCATTTGGTCGGTTTTCGTTGCGTTCCATACGGTACTGAAACTAAAACCAAAAGCAATGAGTCTTGGCGAATTGGATAGGTTTCCGTCACGTTCGTTAGATACGAAAATTCAGTTAGTTTTCTATCGTTATTTGGTAATTCTCCAAAACTCGTTAATTAAACGAGTTTAACCGACCCTCAATAAAATCTAGCATCCCTCAAGCCTATTCTTCTGTTGTTCCATGAAATCTCACTCTCAATTTCGGTTTTTGGTTGCTAATTGCTCAAGTCTTGAAGGTTTGACTTTGAAGTCAAAGTTTGTTCATCATCTAGTTTCTCCTTGTTCCATCAATATTATGGGTAACTTGTAAACGTGAAAGTTGTTTATTTTCTTATTCTAAACAAAAGTCCTCAATCAATTTCATTGATTGATGGGATTTCGTTGGTCAATTTCACAAAGGTCCGTTTAGGGTTTATGTTAAGTTATTTGGTCAATTTCTCAATGAATCAATCCGAATTAGCTACCGACCCTTTTACATTTATTCAATCTCAATGTTTTGAACATGTTAGACCCGAGCTTGGTCTCATACCGAAATCCGGGCCAGACACGAACCAACACTCGTTTAAATCTAGCTTTTTCAATAACTAGAGTTAGATGAGAGATTAATCAATAATTCTTGTTTGGTCCAGTTCGTTTTCAATAGTACAATTTATATTTAATTTTTCTGTATATTTATATTAAAAGTCAGTCAGCTCGCTCATCTCCCGTTTTCTTTATAATGGGAGCTGTACTTAATAACTTTAAGTAATTTTAGTTTGTTTCACCTTAATTTTTAATTATAGTTATTATTCTGAATTTTTAGATTTTTTCGCTTAAGTTTGGTTGGCTCGCTTATTCTCACACATCTTCTCTCTTTAACTAGCCTATATCGTTGGTTAGTAATCACTTACCCCTTTTCCCTATTTTTATTTTGTGGGCTTTATGCATACGAAAACCAACTTAGTTACTCATAATTTACTCAAATACAATTCCACTATTTGCATGATTATGTAATTGCTCGATTAGCTGCTAAATGCTATATGACTATGTTTTACTGTTTTATGGTTGGTATCCCATCCTTAACCTTTATAGTATGATCATACGCCGTCGGAGAAACTTGACCTGATTTTGGGTCAAGGGGAATGACAATCGTATTTTTGATGTTATACTGGTTGGTGTGATTCACATGTCGCAAGAAATTGCTTATTTTTATTTATCTAATATATATATATATATATATATATATATCAATTGGTGGTTACTCGCTAACACATGTAGGCAGCTATTTGGATGATGTGAATATGAAGGCTTAGATTGGACTTTAGGATTTTTAGTAAAATAAAGAATGTTTGTTTGATTTGAGATTTATGTAATTGTTTGGAATTATTTCCTTTTTGCTGAACAATTTGTGTCCTTTATTTTTGAATGAAATAAATTAGATATTGACACTTGAAATATTTAGTGTCTTTGAGCTATGCTACAAATTTGAGTCGTGCCTCGGCATGTAGGTTGGGGTGTGACAGTTGCGGTGGTGGGCAGTTTCAGTGGTGGGTGGCGGAGGTGGTGAGTGGCGACAACTGGGAGTGATCGGTGGTGGGCGGTAAGTGGTGGGTGTCGGTAGGCGTTGGTGGCGATGGACGGGAACAATGTGGGTGGCGACTGCGGTGGTGGGATGATGGTGGAGGTGATATAATGTGAAAGTGGGAATGGAATGAAAAACAAATGTGAGGTGGGGGTGAATTTGGAGTGTGTTAGGGGGAGTGGAATGGAGAAGGTAATAGATGATTTCATTCCAATAACCAACCAAATATCTTTTTTTTTTCCATTTCGTCCTTCATTCCTATCTTAGTTGTATATTTGTATTTCTATATTCTTCTTATTGCCAACATTATAAACATTCTTCACTTAATCAATGGAAATTATTTAAAGGTTGTTTGGCTATCTTGGGTTGAATTAATAATAGGAATTACTAGATTTAAGGGTAGCCTTTGAATCATTCAGCATATCCTTAAAATTTAACCATCAAGTGCCTACCTGTCACACCCCGAATTAGGGCCTAAGCGTTTGACCAATAGATGGTACCAGTTTTGTAAATATGTCTGATTTGTGGTTATTTAGCGGAAGTCTTTTAAAATAAAAGTATTAATTTATTTTGAAATTCGTAAACCTTTATTTATACTATAATATTTAGTTCATTTGGAAAAATTCTCGGATAATAAATATCTGAGTGTTTGATTTATAAACCTTTGTTTGGTTTTACAATCATGTTTAAATATTGTTTATAATATTTTAGTGATTTAAAACCGAGCCATTTCTACCTTGCGAGAATCTATCTTCTTGAATGACTCTAATTCCTTGCTACATGTAGTAACATGTTTTCCTAAAATATGGGGGAGGGGGAATACGTCAGCGATATGCTGGTGAAATCGTTAACTTTAAAAACATTTTAATAAATCTTTCTTTGACTGACAAGATAGTTTTCTTGAACAATCTCAGCAGAGACGTCTCTTATTTCTGGGATTTGTGCCACTGCCATACACACACAAATACAGTTCTCCGGGAACTGACGCCCATTGGAGAGCTTTTATTATGATCTCTAGTCTGCGGTCACACAGCCTTGATTGAAAGACTAGACAAATTATGTTTGGATTCAGACACCTGTGTACTCGGTATGAGTTGGTTTTTATTTTTTATCTTGTAAATTATGGATCACGTAATTCCTTAAATCTTTATGTTAGAGATCACGTAATCTCTTACAATATTTGACTGACTTTGTTTAAGATAAACACCCCTTTATCTTGACTGATTGAAAAAGTTTAACGTATTCACCTGTGATTGTCTGTTCTGAATGATGTGGTGATCTCATTTGAAAACTTTTGTGAATGAATGAGTAATTAACCTATAATAAAATAGGTTTATATAAATATTCGGATCGTCTCTTAATCCGGCTACAGACCTTTAGTCTGGTTTTGATAGCTTTAAACCTTGACTGATCTTTTGTTTGAAAAAAATATTTATTATACGAATTCCTTCTCTTTATTTGCCAATCATGTGCTATGTTTCTTCTTCAAGAAGAAATGTCTATGATATGTTTCTTCTTCAAGAAGAAACGTCACTTGTCTATAACTTTGATATACAAAATTTTATTTTTCCTAATTATAAAGAAACACTATTTTTTATTATACTTTTTGTAGATAAAAACTTATCTTTCTTAATCATGAAGAAATAATATTTTAACTAAATCCTCATGTATGTGAATGCTTATGTTTCTTTACCATGAAGAAACTATATTTTACCTATAACCTTTGTTTATATAATTTTGTATTTCTTAACCATAAAGAAATCTTATTTAATTATTACCTTTTAATTTGATCAAGGTCTATGCTATACCCCGACTAGGGTTTAAGCCTTGAAATAATATTTTATTTGAGCAGAACCCCTACCTTGCTTAGCTTAATAATTACCTAGACTTTTTCGGCAGCACTTCCGCACTTGCACGAATATCGAGGTATTCTTGATCTACTTTTCTTGGCACACAAATCTAGGCGATGTTCGGGGTCGCCAGATCGTGTACGTACTTTGGGGCAGAGTGTCGGGTTACTTTTGGGTGACACACACTTCAAGGAAACGTCGGGTATTTGGTACGATTTCAAGGTTCGACACACAAAACGAGGTAGAGAGAGAAAGTTTTGGTGTGAATTGTGAAGTGCCGTGAACCCCTCTATTAATAGCTGATGTTGGGTCCCATCGCGATACGCGATGGACTCTTCCCATAAGCCGTCGCGTATCGCGATGGCGGGAGAGAGACACGACGTGGCTGATGATTCAGCCCTAGCGTCTGCCACGTGTCACCGGATGCGACACGTGTTGCTGAGTCATAACGGACCATCGTGTATCGCGATGGCCTTGTTGTAGGACTCATCTCGTATCCCGATGTGTTCATGGATACATTTTTTCATGTTTTTGGTCTCTTTTCTTTTGGTAGCTTGTCACGTCTGGGTCTAACTCCATTTGTCCAAGAATACTAAGGCGGCTCTCAAGCGGCTCGCGGTCAAAGCGCCACATTGTGCCCATCGCCCTTTGCCGTTCGTCGTCGCCTTCGCCATCGCCCTCATCCTCATCCTCTTCCTTTTCCTCGCCCGAGCCAAAGCCCGTGCGCGTGCGCGTTGGGTGCTCCGCACCCTCCGCTAGGACCACTAGGTGCATGCTTGGCATAAAAGAATATTACTATGAAAAATCTCTTTCTTATAAAGAAATTTCATTTTTTTTTCTTACTTTCCATGTGGGATGAGTTTTATTTTCCTTATTTATACCCATGTGGAATGCTTCCATTTTCATCCATCCTTCCATGTGGGATGGGTTTCCCTTCTCCATTTCCTTTTTATGGAATTATCTTCCTTATAAAATATATTTTTATTTTTCTCATATATGGAATGATTTTATTTCTTATTTTAAATGTTCCATTACATATTTTAAGAATATTTTTTTGTGACATTCGTGACAAAACGAGGTATACTATATTCATTACGTAACAAGTAAACAATAAATCGGTTAATTCGTAGTGCTTAAACGAGTAACCGACCGATACTAATTATGACCCGTATACATACTGAGGGGTCATATACGAGTTATATATATGTTATAGAGGCTAACATATTGATATTTAGGCCCCAGTACGTTTAAAACTCTTTAAACGAAAAAGGTTTCGTTTATCGATACGCTATAAGCTTAAACGCAATCGTTAATATCAAAACGAGCATTGTAGCATCCGTTAAGCCGAAAAAGATCTATAAAACACTTATATAACAATGTTCTAAGCAATCCATGAAAATATTTTGGAATTTTACAACGAGTCAGTACGTTTTTCTTATTTTACAAAACTAGGCTGAAAAACACTCGTTTCCGCGCTGGTTTTCGCACTCGAACTAGTTTTCTTGCGAAAAACCGAACCCGAACTAAATTTTGGACCGACTTTTACGCGTGGCACGAAAACCGAGGCACCATTGGGCCAAAAAGAGGCCCAATGGGCCCTTATAAGCTAGCGACCGCAAGGGGACAGCCCACCCCCCTTCTAGTATCTTGTATATAAAAGAATATTTTGAGATATTTTGTACCCAATTTTCCAGAGAAAACTTACCTTTGCTGTTCTTCTTCATCAAGCTTCATCAAAACCCTAAGGTAAATAGTGATTTTCCTTGATTTTTAACCATGATTAACATAGTTTAACCATGAAAAATTAATCCTTGATTAGTTTTAAACATGTTTAACCATCCAAAAATCATAAAAATCAAGTAAAACCATGTTTTGATGTTAAACATATTTACAAACCAGGAACATATACTTTTTTGGTCAAAAACGCGGATTAGAACATGAATACAACGTTTTTACGGTTTGAAAGTTCGGTTTGAACCCAAAACCGAAACCCTAATTATCAAGGCTGTCATATGGATGATTTATGCTTGGTTTGATGTTATATGATATGTAGATACACTGAGTTTGCAACCCGAGACCCGGAGAGTCGTTTAAGCTAGCAAAACTCATCGAAAACCGACAAGGTAAACCCGTAACACTCGTTTAGGGGCTGTCTAGTATTAGGTTGTGACGTTCTAGTTTTTAGCTTGTGAAAATTAGCTGGGACATTAGGGATCATATAAATGAGTCCCTGTTCAAATTTGGTAATTTTTCGATAAACGGAGAATATTTGGTGAATTTATTTCCGTTTATGAGCGTTTATTTGGGAAAAATAGCTAAACATATTGAAAAATTATGAAACTTGGTTTTGGAGTTTAATATGTGATGGTAAGATCACTGGTAAAGTTTGGGGATTATTGGAAATGCTTAAGTATGGTTTGTGCAATTATGGTTTAACCGAATTTTAACAGCCGAAAAACGCACAAAAAGGCATTTTGTCAAAAGATTTAGGTTCTAGAGATTTTTCAGGGGCTATGTAATAACATTGAGGCCATTTGTAAAAATTATCGGATTTTTCAAAGGTCGTTTGATATAAACGGGCCATTTATTACACGATTATAACCTATTAAATGAATTTTTATAAATAAATAATTAATCATAAAATTTCTGAAAATATTTTTATAAAATTCTCCATGTCTTAATGTATTTTTACAAAAATTTACATAATTTATATATAAGTACATATTTAGTTATGATTAATCAAAGATTTAAATTATAATTGTTTTAACGAAACCGGCAGTTTTGTGTTTAACGGACTGACTGGTATGTCAAAATGTCAAAAGTGGTCAAATATCATATTTTTGAATGATATTGATAAAAACAAAATTTTTACGAGAATTCCGGACAATTCGGGTGGATTGTGCGCGTTTTGTATAATCAAACCCGTGTGAAAACGGAAACGAACCCTACGATCAAACCAGATACCGAAACCTTAAAATTTTTTCATAAATCAAATCATTTTATCAATCAATATATTTACTTAAGTTTATGTGATCTTACCTAATCCCGAAACGTATAAACAATCAACTTGGCTAGGCTCGGGAAACGGTGAAACTGAGCCAAATCCAGTTTTAAACATTTCATAGTATACAACGTCACAATCTAAGACTATGGTCATGTTCTGGGCCTAACAGCTATACCCAGATTATCTATACAGCCCGACTTAGCTTGAACACTGTACTAGTATTAACGATACGATACCGTTTATAGGAATCAGGCTATAAGCGAGGCACCTGACTTATTGATACATAATTTCCGTGCGAACTACGATAAGGTGAGTTTCACGACCCCCACTTTCTAAACTGTTTTACGAACTTTTGGGGTGAAAAGCATGTTTACATATACTTATATACTTGAAAACGTGTGATGATGTGGATTATCTAAGTACTAACACTTGACAAGTCCCCACAAACACAAGTGATTAACTTCGTGCCGGTGACGTGTGGATAGTACTATCGGTTTGACAAACCCAACTGACAGGGCCGGAGGGGTATGCCGGAACATATGTAAACCCAGTTGCACATTGTCATTATATTTTTACATACTGCTATGTGGTGTTAGACATAGTACATACTTGGGGCAAAGTGGCTGTTAAATGCCAACGGGAGTGCATGGGCAGTGGAGGTCATGCGTTATAGCTCGTTTCGGTTTCACTTGTGGCTTAGTATAATACATCATACACATACATATATACATACACACTGTAAACTTTACGAACTCGTGTACTGATTTCGTTGATACTCGTGAAACTTAAAACTCACCAACTAGACGTAGTTGACCCGTTTTAACATGCTTTTCAGGTAAAGCAAAAGTGGAATGATTTGCTTACGTGCTTGGTGTTAGAAGAATAGTTGAATAGCTGTGAATAGACGCAGATATATAATATTAAATAAAAGCTCGTAAACCGGTTATGTGATTCTCATCTAGTTTGTAAACTTAGTACCAACCTATGTAATATGATGTAAATTAGTTTGTGAATTTCTTTATAAACAATGTTGTTGATACCAGTGTTATCTATTACATTCCCGTATTACGCTTCCGCAACTACCTAGTCGGGGTGTGACATTTTGTATCCTTCAACTTTCCTAAGTTGTCAAATTCGGATCGAAATTTTGGGGTTCTTACACTCCATGATTCATTAAGAGGCGTAACCAAACACACACTACCTCTGACCATTTCATAGGTAGTCTCTTCATGAAATCATTAAGAGGTAACCTCTTAATGGAATCATTAAGAGGCAACCAAGCAACCTCTTTGCCAATTATCTGTCTTAACGTAACATTAAAGAACAACCAATACACCATATTACCTTTCCCCTTCTCCAAAGGTGTTTGATTTTGCTCCAAGACATTTCAAGTGCAACAAGATCATTTGCTTCAAACGTTTTGGGTAAACACCAATAGGGGTATTTATACCAATACAAATATTGTAACGAATTTGGAAAGTGTAGGTGAGCTTCATCAATCTTCACACATTCATCATAATCATTCTTGAACTACCTTTTGTTCACTATAAGGCATCTTAGTTTCTTCATGTTTTCAAGCCCTTTCAAAAATATGCCTGGGTTGATATTTAGATCTATACATCTTGTTGAGTCACTACCCTGTATTTCACGAGCAACAATCACAAAATATGTGTTATGACTAATGAAAAATTTTGTAAGTTTTGTCTCTACCTTACAAATAAAATGGAATCTTACTGATTTATTAGACAAGACATGCTTGATTTCTTCCTTAATCCATAATCGGCTGTGTTTGTGAGGCTTATTTGGATGCTCATGACGTACAATATTCTTACCCATTTCTACTAGTTGGTCATGCATGGTTATAACAGTTGCACCATAAGTGTTTTTTGAAGTAATACTTAGAGATTTTTGCTCAAGAACTCTTAAATCGCTTTTAGCATAAAGTCCGGAGCTTTCAAGCATTCTTATTGCATCATCTTTCTCCCAACCTCGGAGGAAGCATGCCACATCAAGGAATATTTCCTTGTAATGATCCTCGAGATTTTGATAACTTAGCTCCAACACTTTAAGAGTGTCCTTCAACGGAATTCTTTTGAGTCTCTCAATTGCATTTGCCTATTCACCATCATCTTTACACACAAATTTGAACCAAAAACTTTTGACTGTTAAGGGAAGCCCAGCCGCATAACTTACAACTTCCTGTGAATGCCTTTCAAACTTTAGATGGTTTACCTTTCCCAAATGCATGCCTATTGAAAAGGCTAATTGCTTCCTCATTCGATAAAAGATTGACATCACGTATCCATTTTACTCTATGTGCTTTAAGGACCTGCCCATCTCTAGTTGTAATTAGAATTCTACTTCCCATCCCGAACCAAGTAGTATCACCGGCTAACATCTCAAGTTGATCTTTATGATCCACATCATCAAGAACAATCAGAACTTTTTTACCACACAACATGTTCTTCATCAACTTTTTCCCTACATGAACATCACTTATAGTAATGTCATTATTCTTTAATACATCTCTAAGGATTTGTTTTTGCAACTTCTTCAAACCGGACCATAAAGCTCTTTCCCTCACATTCTCAACAAAGCTTTGACCTTCAAAGTTATACGCTATTTTATCAAAAATAGCTCGTGCCAAAGTTGTCTTTCCGGCACCTCTGATGCCCTTGATTCGTATCATGCGTACATCATATAAACCAATATTTAAACATGAATCAAGATCTTGCATCCTTTCTTCCATGCCTACTAAATTTTCATAAAGGTTCATATCAATGGGACGTAACTCGAGTGAAACCTTCTCAATTATTAATTTTATGACTTTAGCTTCATGCCTGTAGATCAAAGAAGATTCAATTATTAGCTTGGTTAATAACCCACACGGACAATTATTTTTCAGGTCTATAGCACTCAAAGTGTAAAACAAGTGTAACGTATTTCATGTTTCAACCAGACTCAAATTTACTTTATAATTTGACCATAAAACAAGAGATTCGATAGTGAATTACCCGTCAACGGTGTTCTTCATATCCCATCCAGACAAATTGGCAGCTTCTTCAAGAGCATCTCTCCATTTTCTAACCCTTGTTTCATTATTATCTTTATGTTTGGCAAAGGCTTCTCAGACTGGACCAGTTTGTTTTCGGACTTCTGAGGGATCCACATCGTTGAATACGGGGAAAGCAGTTTGCTCGTTCGTCTTATGGCACTCCATGATCTTCAGAAGCTCATTTAAGCACCATGATGAAGATGCATAGCGCTTGGAAAATACAACAATGTGGACTCTCGAGTCTTCGATGGCTTGTAAGAGCTCATAGTTTATCTTTTTTCCTTTCTCAAGTCTCTCATCATCCTTGAATGTGGAAACACCCCGTTGATCAAGAGCTGCATAAAGATTATCAATAAAGGTCTTGTGGATGTCTTCGCCACAGAAACTGAGAAACACGTCATACTTGTAGCTTTTGTAGTGACCACACGAACTTGAAGAATCCATTGAAGGTATGCTTGGGAGATCCTGAAAAATCAAGTTTTTTTGAGAAAAAAATATTCACCAAATGCTTGCAAAGAAAGTAGGATGAAATGAATGTTTAAACAAAAGAAGCCAAGAAGGTATCTTAAAATAAAGTTGGCCAAGATGTGAACCACACACAGAGATATTAAGTACAAATAATCCAAGTAGTGAAATTTCCAGGAAACCCACAGACAGCAACTTGGATCCATAATGGGTCATTGGGGTTATATATCTCTTTATATCGGGTTAACTTTTCAAAGACACAAAGTCATGAAAGCCACAGGTAGCAACTTGAATTTTAAATGGGCCATCTCTCTTTATTTTGGGTATACTTTTCAAAGTCATTAGGTCTTCTTCTATGATATTACATGGAATGGTTGGATCCAATCTTGCTTCATGCATGATACACCATGTTTGCTTAACATGACGAATAAAAAACATATTTAACATCATACTATCTTAGTCCGGATAGAAATGACATGAAAAAATAAAAAATAAATAAACATAATTTCATTTATATTTTAACGGTTTAAGAATAGAATAAATCTTCAACTAATTAAATTAAAAAATTAAGAATCCTCTTATATTCTTCAAGGCATTTCATACTCATAGGCTTGACCAAGTAAACACTTTAATTACTTATGTTAAGTTTATAAAATAACTAAATAGATTATCTATGAATACTAAGTGAGCTTTAGCTCAATCAAAATTAGGAGGGAACTAAAGACTAAGGTCTTAAGTTTGAATTCAATCACAGTGGGGTTTTACCGAGGTGGACATTTGGGCGACGGATTTTACCCCGCGTGTGATCACGGGCGTATGATTTATTCGTTGGTTGTTCAAATTAATAATAATAATAATAATAAAACAGTAATATAATTTCCATGAAACCCACAGGCAACAACTAGAACCATATAGGTTCTAAATTTAAAAGATAACTTGTTTCAGCTCTGAACTTATAGTCATATGTTAAAGAACATATCTTTTTATAGTTTGACTTTTATGGTCAAAATTACTAGTTTAGTACATATTGTGACCATAGTTATTAACATCGCAGCGCCCGACCGCCTAGGCGTTCTTTTTAGCGAAGCGGTGATTTACCGCCTTCCTTAATTACATGCGCTAATTTAGGAGAAAAGCCGGCCCTTGCTATTTTTTCTACTTGATTTTATTTGATTTTCTTTGACTTATCTCTTAACCCATTTAAACAACTTACCTAAAATTAAATTGGTTAACATAATTGTATAACACGATTAACAGACCTTATGATCGACAATTAGTTATGCATATAACAAAGCAAGAACACCAATAACAGAACCTTACCCGAAGAGTGAAGAGGTTAGTAACAGAAAAGTTAGTAAAGTTAGTTCTATCAACAATGATCGATTCTCACATATTTTTAAATTTTAATTATTTGAAGATGCATCCTTTTCATAATTGAAAGTTTAATAGTGTTTTATTTACTAATTGGCATCATGCAACATGTTAAGATGATATTAAACTTTAATTTAATTTCGATTGCTGTTGAATTAACTTTTAATTGAAATTTGATCATACGTTTTTGAATAAACTGCCTGTTTTGATGATATATATATTAGGTATTTTGGCATTTTAGATGATTTTGGTACTGTATTGTAGAGAATTATAGCTTGAAATATTTTGAAATTTGAAAAAAGTAATATTTTCCATTACAAAATATTTTTAGAAATTTTTTTATTTAAGTGCACTTTTTTTCCAAGCCCCATGCTTTTTTTGCGCCTAGCGTCTAGGCCCTCGGAGAGGCTTTTGCGCCTTGCGTGCGCCTAACGCTTTTAATAACTGTGATTGTGACAATACTATAAATAAATAAATAAAATATATGATGGTGTAGTCATAATGCCACACTCCTGGGTATTATGCGTCATGTGGCGCCCAGTCAAAGTTATATTTTTTTGCAAAAAGAGGGTGTAGTCATAATGCCCTACCCCTGGGCATTATGTGCCACGTGGCGCCTAGTCACTTTTACACATTTTAAATAATGATTCATTACATATTTAAATATAAAACTAAAAAAACTACATTAAATTAAAAAAATACATCAAACTCATAAATAAAAAAATACATTAAAATAAAAAAAATACATCAAACTCATAAATAAAAAAATACATTAAAATAAAAAAATACATAAATTAAAAAAAAATACAATAATAATAAGACTAAATGTTGTAATTTCAAAAACTTTATTTTTCCGAATTGCTTTTAAAGATTTGACTCTCGGATCGGATCGTCTTCGGATAACTCGTTTGTTAAAACCTCGATGTCGTGGTCCAATTCATTCATTTTAAGTACTTCGACGGCGTCCAAATTTACTTGAAGACGTTGAGATCCAAGTTCTTGTATACCTTTGAGTCGAATGTTCATTTCTTTGAAATGACTTTCCATTTCGGCATTCCAACCCGTTAATGACGAAGACGCGACCCCTTTCCCCCTTCCCTTGCTTCTTCAACCCCTGGTCGAGGGATCTCGGCAACATTTGCATAGGGATGCTCGTCTTCATTATCGCTTAAGTTGAAGTTTCGAGCATCGAAACTTGACGTTTCTGGATCAACCGAAGACGATGTTTTAGACCTTTTATTAGTCCTAAAACTTTCGGTATCGACGTCCTTAATGGGGGCCCATTTAGGGTGAAACCTCAGGTAATTTTTCCAACAGTTAAAGTAATTGAAGTTCCCTGACTTCTGTTGATACTGTCAACTCCCTTTCCATGATTTCCGCGTCGGAGACCGCTACGCTACATTCGAGTCATCCGAGAGTGAACCGCATGGTAAGCTGTGCATTTGGTGTTTATATCGGTCCATTTCGACATTACCAAATCTTTTTCCCGACGCGAATCCCCGCCAAGTTCGTTGAACAAATCTTTAATTTTGTTTCAAAACAAGCCCGATGCTTGAAAGTTCGCTAAAAAAATAAATATATTATAAGTTCAATGTAATGGATAGATTTTTTTTAAATCAAACGGTAATGTAACAAATAGATTTTTTTTGAAAATTGTGTCACCGTCGCGTTATACACAAAACGCTTAACCCCCCCCCCCCCAAAAAAAGGGGGGGGGGTGGTTGCCCTGCCGTTATCGTCCATACCGCCACCACTACAGGTGGCCTAAGGTGTTAACTAGATGCATATAGATTCCGAATTAAATAATAGCCTGTTTTACAAGAAAAGTATAAGTTCATATCGTTTTACATGGTTATTTTTAAGGTTGAATTTGACACAAAGTTTGAATTTGTCCAAGAGAAATCCCATTACGCATAATCCACGAGGATTTGAACTAAAAAGTAATGTTTGACCTTAAAGTTAATGTAATGATCAATCTCAAATAAGGACATTTTGCATTTATACTTTACTAGCTTTAGAAACTCGTGTATTACATAATATAAATTATATGAGTTTTTTATCAAACTAGTGTAATTGATAAAATTATTTACCAACTTAGTGTAGTTTTAAACATATTTACCAAAATGGCTGTTTTAGTGGGACCCACCACTCACCCACTCACTTCATCTTCTTCCTTCTAACCACTATTTCTCTCTCTATGTAGACCACCACCATGTTCATGACAATTTCTGGTGGCCTCCGAAGCCTCCGCCGGAAATATAATACATGATGTTAGGTACTTAAACGAAATGAAAAATTGCTTAAACGAGCTGTTAGGTACTGAAAAAAACTGAAAAATCGCTTAAACGAGTTGTTGGGTGCTGAAACGAACTGAAAAATCGCTTAAACGACATATTAGATGCTGAAACGTACTGAAAAATCGCTTAAACGAGCTGTTAGGTGCTGAAATGAACTGAAAATCGCTTAAACGAGCTGTTAGGTGCTGAAGCGAACAGAAAAATTGCTTAAACGAGCTGTTAGGTGCTTAAACGAACTGAAAAATCGCTTAAACGAGCTGTTACGTGCTGAAACAAACTGAAAAAATCTATTAAACGAGCTTTTGCTGTTAAAACGAGTTGTAACGTGTTGAAAACGCACTGATTCGTTGGTTCAAAAAACCTAATCCGAAACCCGTTTTGACCCGTTCCAACCTTGACCCGTTCTAACGCGAACCTGTTGACCCTAACCCGTTCCGACCCGAACCAGAACAACCCTTTTTTAAGTGACCCGTTTTGACCCTAACCCGTTTCAACCCTAACCCGTTCTGACCCATGACCTGTTTCGACCTAACCCAATCCATTTGTCACCCCTAAATTTAACATATAACTAAAAGGATTGTAATTTATTGCAAGTTTTCAAAAAAAATAATTGAACATTTTTGCATTTTTTTCAATTTTTGTAATTTATTGCAATTTTCTGAACTTTTTTTTGTAAATTTTTGAAATTTTAAATTATATTTCGCATTTTTACTAATTTTCGCACCCTTTAAAAGTTATTATGCAAAGTAAAAACATTGAAATAAAAACCTAGATTACCTGCTATCCAGGTAAAATATCTAGGATTGGAGCAAATATGAAAGTTCAATTACCAGATTGAAACAAAAGTTTTTATCAATGACCCGATTGAAACAATTTTCAAAGTTAGTTACTATTTTATGTAGTAATCCCTAATTTTTTTTTCTTAACTTACTAGAAAAATACTATTAGTTATATTAGTTAACCTACACGATCTTAATTTATGTTCACTCGTAGCATAGGACTTATTATACTACAACCACCCATAAATTCATTTTTATTTCCAACATGACATTAAAACCAAAGGTTTCGACATAACAAAATCTTTTAAACTCATTTAAATTCCATAAAACGGTTCCTAAACATATAACCAGCTACAATAGCTTAAACAAAACATTAATTATGTTTAATAAAAAAACATGCTAAAAACCTCAAACAAGTTTTCGACTATTCGAATACTCCTTGATTAACCGATCATTCATTATGAATTGAGAAGCTCTATAATATTTTATCTTTTCGTGTTTATGTCCAAAAGCAGAATCTTCTATGTCACACCCGGCCTCAAGAGCTTGAACATATGACCCACATCCGGTACCGCTTTTGTCAATTAATCAAAGTTTAATTACATATATAAAACACCAAACTACGCTCGTTATGTTTACATAACAAAATCAAAATAGAAAAAGTAATTAATCATCTAGCGATCAAAATGTCAGTTAACATAATAAATAGGTTGTTACACCATACACAACCTGTAATTTCTATACACAATACAAATATCAACCTACACCACAAACCAAGTTACTACACAACAAAATCCATACCAATTTCCCTTACACAACAAACCAAATTATCCTACGTACACAACAAAATCAATACATAGTTCCATACACAACAAATCAAATTACCGTACACAACTTACCAACTTCCCTACATCATGTACGTTACCTACATCCCTACACTATATCCGCTTTCCCTACACAGTTATTCACCGTCAGTCCGAAAAAAACTGAGTATGCGGCTATTCTCCCAAAAATAACCATATTTTCGGTCCTGGATACCTTCATCGAATATTTTATGACCCTAAAAAAGAACCGGATCGATTTGATGTCCCTAGAGCTTACCCGTGGTCCGTTCGAATTTTTGCTACTACGGCCAAAAGGGTTTGTTCACCGTCAGCTCGAAAAAAGTGAGTGTGGGGCTATTCACCCAAAATGACCATAATTTCGGTCCTGGAGACCTTCATCGAATATTTTATAACCCTACGAAAGAATCGGATCGATTTGATGTCCCTAGAGCTTTCCCGTGGCCCGTTCGAAATTTTTCTTTTACGGCCAAAGGGGTATGTTCACCATCCGCCAGAAAAAACTGAGTATGGGGCTATTCACCGAAAAAGAAAATATTTTCGGTCCTAGAGACCTTCATCGAATATTTTATGACCCTACGAAATAATCGGATCGATTAGATGTTCCTAGAGCTTTCCCGTGGCCCGTTCAGAATTTTGCTACTACGGCCAAAGGGGTTTGTTCATCGTCAGCCCGAAAAAAGTGAGTGTGGGGCTATTAACCCAAAATGACCATAATTTCGGTCCTGGAGACATTCATCGAATATTTTATTACCCTAAGAAAGAATTGGATCAATTTGATGTCCCTAGAGCTTTCCCGTGGCCCGTTCAAAATTTTGCTACTACGACCAAAGGGGTTTGTTCACCGTCAGCCCGAAAAAAATGAGTATGGGGCTAATCACCCAAAATGACCATAATTTCAGTCCTGTAGACCTTCATCGAATATTTATGACCCTACGAAAGAATCGGATCAATTTGAGGTCCCTAGATCTTACCCGTGGCCCGTTCGGAATTTTGCTATTACGGCCAAAGGGGTTTGTTCACCGTTAGCCCGAAAAAAGTGAGTATGGGCTATTCACCCAAAATGACCATAATTTCAGTCTTGGAGACCTTCATCGAATATTTAATAAACCTACAAAAGAATCGAATCGATTTGATGTCCCTAGAGCTTTCCCGTGGCCCGTTCGAAATTTTGCTAATACAGCCAAAGGGGTATGTTCACTGTCAGCCCGAAAAAAACTGAGTATGGGGCTATTCACCGAAAATGACCATATTTTCAGTCCTGGAGACCTTCATCGAATATTTTATGACCCTACGAAATAATCGGATCGATTTGATGTCCCTAAAGTTTTCCCGTGGGCCGTTCGAAATTTTGCTAACACGGCCAAAGGGGTATGTTCACCGTTAGACCGAAAAAACCGAGTATTGGGCTATTCACCGACAATGACCATATTTTCAGTCCTGGAGACCTTTATCGAATATTTTATTATCCTACGAAAGAATCGGATCGATTTGATGTCTCTAGAGGATTCCCGTGGCCCGTTCGAAATTTGATACTACGGCCAAAGAGGTATGTTCACCGTCTGCCCGAAAAAACAGAGTATGTGGATATTCACCAAAAATGACCATATTTTCGGTCCGGGAGACCTGCATCGAATATTTTATGACCCTACAAAAAAATCGGATCGATTTGATGTCCCAAGAGCTTTCCCGTGGCCCGTTCGAAATTTTGCTTTTACGGCCAAAGGGGTATCTTCACCATCCGCCCGAAAAAACTGAGTATGGGGCTATTCACCGAAAATGACCATATTTTCGGTTCTGGAGACCTTCATCGAATATTTTATGACCCTACGAAATAATCGGATCGATTAGATGTCCCAAGAGCTTTCCCGTGGCCCGTTCGAAATTTTGCTACTACGGCCAAAGGGGTATGTTCACCGTCAGCCCAAAAAAACTGAGTATGGGGCTATTCAACGAAAATGACCATATTTTCATTCCTGGAGACCTTCATCGAATATTTTATGACCCTACGAAATAATCGGATCGATTTGATGTCCCTAAAGCTTTCCCGTGGGCCGTTCGAAATTTTGCTACTACGGCCAAAGGGGTATGTTCACCGTTAGACCGAAAAAAACTGAGTATTGGGCTATTCACCGAAAATGACCTTATTTTCAGTCCTGGAGACCTTTATCGAATATTTTATTATCCTACGAAATAATCGGATCGATTTGACGTCTCTAGAGGATTCCCGTGGCCCGTTCGAAATTTGATACTACGGCCAAAGGGGTATGTTCACCGTCTGCCCGAAAAAACAGAGTATGTGGATATTCACCCAAAATGACCATATTTTCGGTCCGGGAGACCTGAATCAAATATTTTATGACCCTACAAAAAAATCGGATCGATTTGATGTCCCAAAAGCTTTCCCGTGGCCCGTTCGAAATTTTTCTTTTACGGCCAAAGGGGTATCTTCACCATCCGTCCGAAAAAACTGAGTATGGGGCTATTCACCGAAAATGACCATATTTTCGGTTCTGGAGACCTTCATCGAATATTTTATGACCCTACGAAATAATCGGATCGATTAGATGTCCCTAGAGCTTTCCCGTGGCCCGTTCGAAATTTTGCTACTACGGCCAAAGGGGTATGTTCACCGTCAGCCCAAAAAAAACTGAGTATGGGGCTATTCACCGAAAATAACCATATTTTCAGTCCTGGAGACCTTCATCGAATATTTTATGACCCTACGAAATAATCGGATCGATTTGACGTCTCTAGAGGATTCCCGTGGCTCGTTCGAAATTTGATACTACGGCCAAAGGGGTATGTTCACCGTCTGCCCGAAAAAACAGAGTATGTGGATATTCACCCAAAATGACCATATTTTCGGTCCGGGAGACCTGCATCGAATATTTTATGACCATACAAAAAAATCGGATCGATTTGATGTCCCAAGAGCTTTCCCGTGGCCCGTTCGAAATTTTGCTTTTACGGCCAAAGGGGTATCTTCACCATCCGCCCGAAAAAACTGAGTATGGGGCTATTCACCGAAAATGACCATATTTTCGGTTCTGGAGACCTTCATCGAATATTTTATGACCCTACGAAATAATCGGATCGATTAGATGTCCCTAGAGCTTTCCCGTGGCCCGTTCGAAATTTTGCTACTACGGCCAAAGGGGTATGTTCACCGTCAGCCCAAAAAAAACTGAGTATGGGGCTATTCACCGAAAATAACCATATTTTCAGTCCTGGAAACCTTCATCGAATATTTTATGACCCTACGAAATAATCGGATCGATTAGATTTCCTAGAGCTTTCCCGTGGCCCGTTCGGAATTTTGCTACTACGGCCAAAGGGGTTTGTTCATCGTCACCCCGAAAAAAGTGAGTGTGAGGCTATTAACCCAAAATGACCATAATTTCCGTCGTGGAGACCTTCATCGAATATTTTATGACCTTAAGAAAGAGTTGGATCTATTTGATGTCCCTAGAGCTTTCCCGTGGCCCGTTCGAAATTTTGCTACTACGACCAAAGGGGTTTGTTCACCGTCAGCCCGAAAAAACTGATTATGGGGCTATTCACCGAAAATGATCATATTTTCCGTCCTGGAGACCTTCATCGAATATTTTATGACCCTACGAAATAATCGGATCGATTTGATGTCCCTAAAGCTTTCCCGTGGGCCGTTCGAAATTTTGCTACTACGGACAAAGGGGTATGTTCACCGTTAGACCGAAAAAAACTGAGTATTGGGCTATTCACCGAAAATGACCATATTTTCAGTCCTGGAGACCTTTATCGAATATTTTATTATCCTACGAAAGAATCGGATCGATTTGATGTCTCTAGAGGATTCCCGTGGCCCGTTCGAAATTTGATACTACGGCCAAAGGGTTATGTTCACCGTCTGCCCGAAAAAGCAGAGTATGTGGATATTCACCCAAAATGACCATATTTTCGGTCCGGGAGACCTGCATCGAATATTTTATGACACTACAAAAAAATCGGATCGATTTGATGTCCCAAGAGCTTTCCCGTGGCCCGTTCGAAATTTTGCTTTTACGGCCAAAGGGGTATCTTCACCATCCGCCAGAAAAAACTGAGTATGGGGCTATTCACCGAAAATGACCATATTTTCGGTTCTGGAGACCTTCATCGAATATTTTATGACCCTACGAAATAATCGGATCGATTAGATGTCCCTAGAGCTTTCCCGTGGCCCGTTCGAAATTTTGCTACTACGGCCAAAGGGGTAAGTTCACCGTCAGCCCAAAAAAACTGAGCATGGGGCTATTCACCGAAAATAACCATATTTTCAGTCCTGGAGACCTTTATCGAATATTTTATGACCCTACGAAATAATCGGATCGATTAGATTTCCTAGAGTTTTCCCGTGGCCCGTTCGGAATTTTGCTACTACGGCCAAAGGGGTTTGTTCATCGTCACCCCGAAAAAAGTGAGTGTGGGGCTATTAACCCAAAATGACCATAATTTCGGTCCTGGAGACCTTCATCAAATATTTTATGACCTTAAGAAAGAGTTGGATCTATTTGATGTCCCTAGAGCTTTCCCGTGGCCAGTTCGAAATTTTGCTACTACGACCAAAGGGGTTTGTTCACCGTCAGCCTGAAAAAATGAGTATGGGGCTATACACCAAAGATGACCATATTTTCGGTCCTAGAGACCTTCATCGAATATTTTATGACCCTACGAAAGAATCGGATCGATTAGATGTTCCTAGAACTTTCCCGTGGCCCGTTCGGAATTTTGCTACTACGGCCAAAGGGGTTTGTTCATCGTCAGCCCGAAAAAAGTGAGTGTGGGGCTATTCACCCAAAATGACCATAATTTCGGTCCTGGAGACCTTCATTGAATATTTTATGACCCTAAGAAAGAGTTGGATCGATTTGATGTCCCTAGAGCTTTCCCGTGGCCCGTTCGAAATTTTGCTACTACGGCTGATGTGTTGAATAACACACTTATATTTCCTTACAATTTTATAATGTTTTAATGATTTAATATCAAATTTATTTAAGTTTAGGGGGTTAAGTGCAAAGTTTTACAAAGTTGAAATCTTTTGTGTAGGTTATGGAAAGATGTGGAAAAAAAGGCAAGAAAAAGAGAACTTGGAGGGTTTAAGTGTCAAAGTTTCAAAGTTTACTTAAGGCCCGACCCAAGCCCACATCTTAGAGGCCTTGTATAATATTATTTGAAGTTAATTATCAAAGAAAATCAGCCATAATCTCATCATAAACCCGAAATTCACAAAACCCTAACTTGGGCAGCAAGGGTTGCGATCGGAAGTCAGCCGCCGGCAAGAAAAGAAGAAAAAAAGAAGAAAGCAGGACGGCTGGTGTCTTTTGGCGGCTGGAGAAGGAAGAGGTGATCTTGGGCAGCAGCTAGGGGCTTCAAACAATCACAAATCTCAGCCATAAACCTTGAGTATACATCTTTAAACTTTAATTATTGTTCAAGAACCCTAACTCTATCGATTTGGTCTTTTGATTTGAATTGTTTTGCAATTGATTGATAGTTTGAGTTGTTATTGATATTGTTTGGATCTTGAATGAGTTTTATAATGTTTATGATGATGTTTGTGATGTTTTTCTTAAGTATGCATGGCCGTCCAAAATCATTGAGTAGCTAAACTTGTTTGTTCTACCTAGGACAGATGATTGTTGAGTAGTTTTGACTTGTTTAATGGATTGTTAATGTTCAAGACTTAAATTATTGATGTAAAGTTTAACTAAACAATAAATTAGATTGTGTATGATGGCTGTGTTTTATTTGTTATTACTTATAATCCTCTTGCATTAGTTAATTGAATCGGTTTTGATTAATTGATTGCTTGTTAAGCTCCTTACTTGGTGTTTTGGGTTTATTTGCGGGAAGTACAACCGTAGGGATAAGTGGGTAATATATCATCTAAAATCAGTTAAAATACACCTTCTTTGAGACCGAGAGGTGATAAGAAGTAATATTGTCTCGTTGCTTTTACTTGTTAGAATTAAGACCGCGCGAGAGCGGGTTTTTGTCTTGTCAAGTTTGAGTGTTTATGTGCAATTAGTTGGTTTAATTTGGGTTAAGTTGAATTGTTCCTCTATCCTTGGTTGCGTAGTATTCGTCTCCATTAGGATAGTGTGTCGAGGAGACCGAGAGGAGAGTCGATATTTGAACACGTTAATAATTGTTTTTCCGGTTTGTTCTTTAAAAATCAGCTAAAATAAGTTAAAGTTTGTTAGAGAGACTGAGAGGTAATTTGACTTTCTTAAACAAGTTTTGGTTGTGTCATCTTTTATAACCGGTGTCTTGAATATTTTCAATCCGTTGTCTTGTTATTTCTGTCAACATGATTCATTCTTAGGTAGACGTTTTTACATATTGAATTTAAATCAAAGTTTTCTAAAAGTGTTTTGTCAAACGTTTTCGTTTAGTTAAATTAATTTAAGTAGTTAAATAAAATCTTAAAAATTAAATAAATATTATTTTGGTAAGACTTGGTTAGAGTTTTCTTAATCATAAACGTTTTCACGTGTCTTTGTGTTCGACATCCGGACTTCCTTGATGCTATACTATTTATGATCGGTACACTTGCCGGTTTTGTGTGGTTTCTATAGGATTTTCGTTTTTATAAATTTAAAGCTTAATTGTGATTCGTTCTTTATTTATATTATACATTTTCACACATCAAGTTTTTGGCGCCGTTGCCGGGGACACGGTTTGAAGCGTTTTAAGAACGACTCGAGTTAGGACTTGCCTTACTTACTATTTGTTTTCTTAATTGTTTTGTTTGTTAGTTTAAAAAGTTTAGATAATTAATATTTCTTTTATTTATTTTAATAGTTGTATGCGACGTACTCGATCTCTAGGACCACCAGAAGTTGAAGGATTTCCCGAACCAGAAAGAGAGCTTCTTGAGAGACGTCGTACAAAACCGTCTTCTAGTTCATCTACATCCGTCGGTGATACATTCTCTTCTCCTACTTTATCTGAACCCATCGTTAGGGATAGGATTATGGCCGACGCACCACCGAGGAGGACAGTTGCAGACCGGGCCCGTCCGGTCGATGCTGGCGCGAGATCCAGCATTGCTCCACCAGCTATAGGAGTTCAAACGACCTGGCAGATTCCATCGAACATTCTGAACACCATTTCCCATTCTGCTCAATTTCACGGGTTGCTTCACGAAAACCCGCATTCACATCTCACTCGCATCGCACGTATTTGCGACACGTTTTATCTTGCCAACGTATCCGAAGACGCCATCAAACTCCGCATCTTTCCGTTCTCACTCGTTGATCAGGCGAGTCCGTGGCTTGAGTCCCTCCCACAGGGATCCATTTCTACTTGGGCCGCCATGCAAACCCAGTTCCTGGAAAAATACGATCCTCCGGCTAAGGTCGCTCGTTTGCGTAACCAGATTCATTCTTTCCAGATGGAGGACACTGAGAGTTTCTACGAGGCGTGGGAGAGATTCAAAAACGTACTTGCTTTATGTCCAAACCACGGCATGCAGGACTGGGCGGTTGTTGAAAAGTTCTATAACGGAGTGACTTACGCGACTCAGAATATGCTTGACACTGCTGCAGGAGGCAACTTATTGACGACAAAGGATACCGATGAGTGCATTGCCTTATTTAACGGTTTAGCCATGAGTGGATACCAGCGACCACCTTCTAAGAGCACCAAAACCGTCGACGCGTTATCACGCGGCATACATTCAGTCGACACTACACCGCCCTCGCGGCACAGGTTGAGGCGTTAGCGAAGATTGTGAAGGACCTGCAGGTAAAAAGTAAGTTATGAGAGATCTGCAGAGGGGGACACGATACCGTTCAATGCCCCGTAGGTTTCCAGGAGGAGGTTGTAGACTATGTTAACAATCCGAACCGAAACCCTAATTCTTTTAATTCTTATAATTCGGGTTGGAGAGGTAACCAAAATCCTAACTGGAGGAACGGAAATCATTCCGGCTTCCAGCCGCGTCAGAGTCTATTCCAGGATTCCGGTGAAGGAGCGAGTGGTGGGAGAAGAAGCCCACGCTGGAGGAGATGATGGCACAGCAGACTCAGATGCTGTCGCAGCTTATGACTCGAGAGGATTCCCGTCACAAAGAGACTCAAGAGAAATTTCGGGAACACGAGTCATTCATGAGAAATCAGGGGGCGTCAATTCAAAATCTTGAGAGGCAGATGGGAGAGATAGCGAATCGTCTGAATGAGAGGCCGCCAGGTACACTTCCGAGTAACACTGAGCAGAATCCGAAGGCCTTCGCGAAGTCGGTGACGACGAGGAGGGGTGCAGGGGCACGTAGTAAGCCAGTGAATCAGGGGCCTGCGGTAGATGTAGAGGAGCAGGTAGACGAGGAGATTCAGATGGAGTCTCCACCGGCCAAGGTGCATCAGAGGCGAAGCCCAGGAAGTACAGCACAGGTCGAGGACCAGCCATTACCCAGCACACCACCGAGAGTCTACAAACCTAGACTCCCATTTCCCGGGAGAGTCCGCAGGGATAGAGATGAGGAGCAAAACACTAAATTTCTTGATCTCCTGAAGCAACTTCACCTTAACATTCCATTCCTTGAGGCACTCACGCAAATGCTCAAATACGCAAAGTTTCTTAAGGATATTCTATCGAAAAAAGAGAAGTTAGCCGAAGTCTCTTCCATTCCTCTAAGTGCTGGTTGCTCTGCAGTCTTGCAGAGAAAGTTACCCGAAAAGATGTCCGATCCTGGGAGTTTCACAATTCCCTGCATCTTAAGTGATAATACGGTCGTCCATGCGCTGGCAGATCTTGGTGCCAGTATTAATCTCATGCCGTATTCCGTATATCGCAAGTTGGGACTAGGCGAACCGAGGCCTACCCGTATGAGTATCCAGCTTGCTGATCGTTCTGTGAAATACCCCCGAGGGGTGGTCGAGAACATGCTTGTTCGTGTCGACAAGTTCATCTTCCCGGTGGACTTTGTCATCCTGGACATGAACGATGATGATAGTGTCCCACTCATATTGGGCCGACCATTCCTTGCCACTGCACAGGCATTGATCGATGTCTGCGAGGGTAAATTAATCTTAAGATTTGGGGATGAGAACGTCACCTTCGACGTTCGACAGTCACTGAAACACCCCAAGTCTGCTGATGACTCCTTATACTTCATTGATACCATCATGGAGCATGTCGGGGAGTTTTTCAGCGAAATTTGTGGAGGATCTGCCTTCGACACCCAGATTCTCGATAGGGAGATTCCGGAGATTGAAATGGTTGCCGTAACCAATCAGTCCTTAAATGACGACACCGAGTCGCATACCCCTGAATCTGGCGTGTCTGCTGAGATCGTACGAGATGATCCGATGGACCGACCTTCAGTCGAGAGTCCTCCTTCTTCCTTAGAGCTTAGGGATCTGCCTGCCCATCTTGAGTACGCATTTTTAGATGAAGAGAGGAAGCTTCCAGTTATCATTGCATCTGCTTTGACGGAGGTCGAGAAGGAGAAGTTGTTGAGGGTGCTACGAGAGCACAAGGAGGCTATTGCATGGAAGATTATCAACATCAAGGGTATCAACCCTTCGTTCTGCACTCATAAAATCCTCATGGAGGAAAATTTCAAAACTGTCGTCCAGCCGCAACGACGGCTTAATCCGAAAATGCAAGAGGTCGTAAAGAAGGAGATCATTAAACTACTTGATGCGGGGATCATTTTCCCCATTTCTGATAGTGCTTGGGTGAGTCCAGTCCAAGTGGTTCCTAAAAAGGGTGGCATGACTGTCGTCACCAACGAGAGGAACGAGCTTATTCCCACGAGGACTGTGACGGGATGGCGAGTCTGTATTGACTAACGCCGACTGAATGATGCCACCAGGAAAGACCACTTTCCTCTCCCATTCATTGATCAGATGTTAGAGCGTTTAGCAGGTCAGCAGTACTACTGCTTCCTAGATGGTTTCTCCGGGTACTTCCAGGTTCCGATAGCTCCCGACGACCAGGAGAAAACCACTTTCACCTGCCCTTACGGAACGTTTGCTTACAAACGTATGCCGTTCGGACTTTGTAACGCTCCGGCCACATTCCAGAGGTGTATGGTGGCCATTTTCCATGATATGATCGAGGACTCCATGGAGGTGTTCATGGACGATTTTTCCGTATTTGGGAGTTCCTTCGATCATTGTTTATCAAATCTCGAAAGGATGATGTCCCGCTGCGTTGACACCAACCTAGTCCTTAACTGGGAGAAATGTCATTTCATGGTTCGCGAGGGCATTGTTCTAGGTCATCGAATCTCAAGTGCGGGGATAGAGGTTGACCGGGCAAAGGTCGAGACCATTTCTAATCTTCCCCCGCCTACCTCTGTGAGATCAATTCGTAGTTTTCTAGGTCATGCCGGGTTCTACCGCCGGTTCATCAAAGATTTTTCAAAAATCGCGAGACCCATGACCAAACTTTTGGAGAAGGATGCTCCATTTATTTTTTCTAAACAGTGTATCGAGGCGTTTGATCTTCTAAAAGACAAACTAGTTAACGCCCCGATCATGGTTGCTCCCGACTGGTCGTTACCATTCGAGTTGATGTGTGACGCAAGCGACTTCGCAGTCGGAGCGGTTCTTGGACAACGGAAGGATAAACATTTCCATCCGATCTATTATGTGAGCTGGACCTTAAATAGCGCACAGGAAAGCTATACCACCCCGAAAAAGAGCTTTTAGCTGTGGTGTTCGCTTTCGACAAATTTAGGTCCTATCTGGTTTTGTCCAAAACGATTGTTTATACGGATCATGCCGCTATTAGATATCTTTTCAGCAAGCATGATGCTAAACCTCGTCTTATCCGATGGATCCTGTTGCTGCAAGAGTTCGATATAGAGATCCGTGATAAAAAGGGGGCCGAGAATGTGGCGGCTGATCATCTGTCACGACTAGAGGGAGTTGATTCAGGAGATTCAGGAGTTAGGATCGACGATCGTTTTCCGACGGAGAGTCTGATGTTCGTTACTGCACAAGAGGAAGGTTTTCCATGGTTTGTTGATTTTGCGAACTATCTTGCTGACGGATACCTCCCAAAGATGCCTTACCAACAAAAGAAGAAATTCTTTGCTGACATCAAATTTTACCTTTGGGACGACCCATATCTTTTCCGCATTGGTGCTGATCAGCTTATTAGAAGGTGTGTGGATATCAAGGAAGGATGGCAAATTTTGAGCCATTGTCATGTGGGACCTACTGGAGGTCACCACGGTGTGAGTTCTACGGCAAAGAAAGTCTTTGATTCTGGTTTTTACTGGCCGTCTATCTTTAAGGATGCTCACCTGTTCGTTAAGAGTTGCGATCGTTGCCAGCGTGTCGGCAACATTTCTTCGTGGAACGAAATGCCCCAGAATGCCATTCAAGTTTGTGAGGTTTTTGATATCTGGGGTATTGATTTCATGGGACCGTTTCCATCCTCGCGTGGAAACAAATACATACTCGTGGCCGTCGATTACGTGTCTAAGTGGGTTGAGGCCAAAGCTCTACCCACCAATGATGCCCGAGTGGTAGTCCGTTTTCTGAAAAATCTATTTGCCCGTTTTGGAGTCCCGAAGGCCTTGATCAGTGATCGAGGTACTCACTTCTGCAATGCGCAGATGGAGAAGGCGTTGCAGGAGCTATGGGGTCACTCACCGGCTTGCGACCGCCTACCACCCACAGACCAGTGGGCAAGTAGAAGTGAGTAATCGGGGAATCAAACGTATTCTCGAAAAAACGGTTGGTTCAAGTCGTCGGGATTGGTCCGACAAATTAGATGACGCTCTGTGGGCTTTCCGAACAGCCTACAAGACTCCGACTGGTTCCACACCATTTCGGATGATTTATGGGAAGGCATGTCATCTGCCTGTTGAATTGGAACACCGCGCTTCATGGGCCCTTCAGAGGGTTAATCTTGATTTATCCGTCCCTGAGAGTACACGTTTTCATCAGTTGCACGAGTTGGAGGAGCTCCGGGATCACGCATATGCATAATCATTTCGGTATAAGGAGCGGACGAAGGAACTGCATGATTGAAAGCTGAAGGGTAATAAGCAGTTCAAGTGTGGGGATAAGGTTTTATTGTATAACTCCCGGTTGAGGTTATTCCCGGGAAAGTTGAAATCCCGATGGTTGGGACCGTTCACGGTTACTGAGGTTTTCCCGTATGGCACGATTGAGATACAAGATCGAAGCGGGAAGTTTAAGGTGAACGGCCATAGATTGAAGCACTACATTGGAGAGCCGATAACTGATCAGACAGTCGAGGTGTTCTACCTTGACTCATTCACCGAGGAATAGTCGTGATGGATGCATCACTCGGGAGACAGCCCGAGTTGTAGAGTTTGTATTATGATTCCCTTTACTTTCTGTTTTTATTTGTTTTATTTATATTTATAAAAACATAAAAATACAAAAAAAAAAATATTTAATAAAAATCAAAAAAATTAAAAAATTCAAAAACACAAAAATATGTTTATTTCTTATGTTTATGTTTTCTGTTTGTACGCCGCTACATGCGAGCGTGTTTGAGTTGTTACATGTATTATTATGCGCATGGTAGCTCTGATGGCGTTTTAGAACTGGTTCACCCGAGGTTGCGGCCGCGAATGAAATGCTATACGGTCGTTCGTTTGAGTCATACACAGCTAATGAAGAATTTGCATCTAAACCAGGGGAGTAACCCGTTCTCTATTTTTAATTTCTGTTCTTTAAAATTTTTAATTTTATGCTTTACTTTTTATTTTTATTTTACTTCTTTCCCTTGTGCTCATCGAGGACGATTTCGTTCTAAGTGTGGGGATGAGAATTTATTTTACTTAGTTGTAAAAAAAAATAAAAATTAAAAAAAAATAATAATAATAAAAAGTTTTCACTTATTTTTCGTTTTCGTACGTTGTTAAAAAAAAAGAAAAGAAAAAAAGAAAAAATGTCCCTTGTTTTTAGTTTCTTTTGCGTTAAAGTCGGAGATGATGATTTTATTCGGAAATCGGTTTTTCAAACTACTAATAATATGAGATAAATTAAAGAAAACGCACTTACCTTGGGATGTGTCGGTAGGCTCAGCCTTGAAAATGAAAGGGCAAATTTGATAAAACGGTTAAACGGAAATCTTTTGTGGGTAAAGCGTTTTGTCCGTGGAAAATAAGCAATGAAAGGTCGGGCCATACTCAAGCCTCAAATTTTGGTATGAAAAATTGGAAATATCATGAATTTTTAAAAAATCTGAATACGTTATCATATGATGCTTGGGTAGGTTTAACGTTAGAGTATGCCGTATAGCCTGTGATATAAATCTTAAAATGCTAGCTTAGTGTTTTACACCTCATCGGTGTATGGTTTTATAACCTTAAATCCTGTATTGATGGGATGCTTCGGGTCCGGAGACCATGGGTCTGTATGCAATCTATTTAGCTGGGTATTCACAATTCCTAAGTGGGGTTGTGTATATTTAAAAATAAAGCCAAAGAGCAAACCCTTATAAGTCTATAAACATGATCACAAAAAAGTACGAAAGTACAAATACACTACAGACTTGATCATCCACGCTGTTAGTCATGTGGGGTCCCCTTGCTCGCGTCTCATTACCATTAAGAAACGGACCACAAGGGACACGCTACATGTAAGCCCTACAGATAAAATTTTGCATACTCACCTATGGTTATGGATTTGGGGTATTGCTTGATAACGGGGGTATGTCATGTTATGGGGAGCACTGGCTATAAATAATTGAACATTAATCATATCTAATGGCTGCTTGGTAGACTTTGATGCTTAAACTTAGGTGGATAAACAATACCCATGATCGTCTTAACTATTCATAAATATTGAGCAACAAAGTTTTAAATCTGCTAATTTTGAGATTTAAGTCAAGTTGAGTTGGTCTGGTCCGGTAAAAGCAGAAAATAAGCGGGTCTTAATTGTGTAAACCACTAAGTAATATTATTGTCAGATCTTATTTGTCCCGGTAAAGATTAAGGCATGGGTTTAGGTGGACAACAATATCGATGATCGCGGTTTTTGCATTTTTCTGAGCTTTAAAATATAACCTATATGTTTGATTTGACTTTGATTTTCCGATTCTGATCCAACTGCAGTAAAATTTTTTTCAGGGACGAAAAAGTCTTAAGTTTGGGGATGTTTGATGTGTTGAATAACACACTTATATTTCCTTACAATTTTATAATGTTTTAATGATTTAATATCAAATTTATGTAAGTTTAGGGGGTTAAGTGCAAAGTTTTACAAAGTTGAAATGTTTTGTGTAGGTTATGGAAAGATGTGGAAAAAAAGGCAAGAAAAAGAGAACTTGGAGGGTTTAAGTGTCATAGTTTACTCAAGGCCCGACCCAAGTGTTAGGACATGAAATGTCACATGTATGTCCCCAGTTCTATCAGGTTGGTTCAACATGAAACCATCGATCGTGAAACCAAGTTAACGTACTGAAAATGTCAAACGAAGCTGATTCGATCGAATCAGTGACTGATTCGATCGAACCAGATCTCATTCGATCGAACCAGATCTCATTCGATCGAATGAGTATCTCATTCGACCGAATGAGTCTTCGGTATATAAACGTTACTTGGGAAATTTCACATGCAGAGAACAGATTACACTCTCACGAACCAGCAGCCTACAGAAACTCTCTCGACTGTTCTTCGTGTTCTTGGTCGTTTCCTCCAATCCTAGGCGTCAAACCCCTTTAGGAATCGTACCTACGTGTCCGTTGATCACCACCGAATCGCCGTGTTAGAGGATTCCGCACTCTAACACGTTGCCCCGTGAATCGTTGGGAAACCGAGTCCCGAATCGGTCCTACAAAGTGGTATCAGAGCTTAAGGTTCTTGATTCACGAAAGATTCGTGGTGATATTCGTGTTTTTCTCGTGAAAATCATATATTTTGCTTGAAAAATTTTCGAAAACTAGTGTTTTTGTTCTTGGTGTTCTTATCAAAAACTCATAAAAGTCATATATTTTGGTTTTTGATCTCAAGATTTGGTGTTAAAATTCCGGGTTTCATCAAGAACATTCATCGTGTTCTTCGTTTTTAATCGTTTGATCCATTTTTGTTTGGTTGGTTAATTGTTTGAGTGTTAATACACTTAAAAGAGTCATATTTTGCTTCCAAATCAACTTGGATTCGTGTTAGTGAGTTTAAAACCGAAAATCTGGTCAAATCTTCTAAGTTTGGAAATTCCATAAATCCCGATCGAACAAGTCGTATTTTTGGAACTCATTCGATCGAATAAGCCTCTTATTCGATCGAACCAGTTTGAATTTTGACCGAATCAGTTTTTCCCGCCGTGATCTGCGCCAAGTCCATTCAATCGAATCAGTTCATCCATTCGATCGAATAAGTTAATCCTTTCGATCGAACCTGCTTCCAGTCGATCGAACAAGTCTCAGATTCGATCCACCCATTCGATCTCTTTCTTAGTCGACTGCCAGAACCCGTTCGATCGAACCGGACATCCATTCGATCTAACCTGTCACCTCATTCGATCGAACTAGATTGTATTCGATCGGATAACCTTCAGAAGACCAGAACAGTGAATCAGTCAGTCATTCGATTGAATCAACACACATTCGATCGAATAACGAACACATTCGATCGAATTAGAACTCACTCGATCACATTCGTTTAAAAGATCAAAGATTAAAGCAAAGAAGCAAACATGTCTGCCAGTTCAAGTACAAACAAAAGGTTCCAATCGATCCTTGAGAGTGATTCAGAATCTGGAAGCTTCAACAAGCCTCCAAAGTTGATGGCACTCAATGAGTTTACTACCTGGAAGACAAGATTCCAGATTCATATCACAGGTGTGAATCCTGGACTATGGGAAGCGGTTCAGACATCGTGGGTGCATCCTACAAACGATGATGGTGAAAGCCTGAGCTACTTTAGGCTGTCAGAAGAACAAAAGATAGCCTTTGATGCTGAGAAGAATGCCTTCTCCTTACTGTCTCAAGCTCTCTCCAGCGATCTCTTCCATCAGTTTAATCAGTTCACAACAGCATCAACTCTTTGGAACGCACTGGTTGAACGATGCGAAGGATCTGAGTCACTTAAAGAAATTCACGCACGGGAGCTAAAGCGTGAATTTGATTTGTTTGGTCCAGAATCCGGAGAAGACATTGAATCGTTGCTGTCAAGGTTCTATCATCTTATGTCAGAGCTAAAGTCCTATAATGTCAAAACAACAGGGACTGAAAAGGTTAGATGTCTCGCTCAAGGACTCCCAACAAGCTGGAACACCTTCCTGACTGTGATGAGAAGAAGTCATCAATTGGAGACGATTCTTCTTTCTGACTTTATAAAAGAAATCAGACAGGAAGACGCTGAATTAAGAGCATCCTCCAGGAAACCCAGAGCAACATCAGACAAGTCGCTGTACATGTCAAACTCTCCAATGTCAGATTCAAATGACCATGCTCCAATGAAGACTGCGTTTGTCTCCTCAATGTCAAATCAATCTAAGGGGACCGAAACGAGATCTTCTGCACCACCAACATCAAATTCCGGAAATTCAAGTTCTAACTCCGGACCCAAGTCAACTGAAAAGGCAACGTTAAACACTGAAGGCTTGGGAAAGGTAACGGTGGAAGTTGCCAAAGAACATATGGCAACGTTAGGCACAATAATTGAATCATACAGTTTAATGGTTGCTGGTAAACTTGGCAACAGTCATCTGGACAGCGATGACTATGAACAGCTAGATGAAGATGATATGGAACGCATCGATATAATGTGGGCACTTGGCAGCGCGTTCCGTAGGGCTAAAAAGTGGGCTAAGAAAACAGGCCAAGCTCTTTCAATCAACAATAAATCCAAGTTTGGTTTTGATAAAACAAAAGTTAAATGCTACAACTGTGGCGAACTTGGTCATTTTGCTAAGGAGTGCTCTAAACCAAAGAGGGAAGGTCACCAATATCCCTTCCGAACTACTTCAACTTCATCTACTCCTGCTGCAGCCGCTGCAAATGTCAACAATGAGAGACAACTGGTCCCTCAGAATCAAACAGCAGCAAGCAACGCAAACATCAACAATGAAACTGCTCTTGCTGTTCAAGGTGATGAAGGCGAGTCCTGGAACTTCAGCATTAACATGGCTGACATCACCATTGTGGATGGAGACTCAGAATCTGGGTCTGATGATTCCTCAACTGATGAAGAATACGTTGTCGAGGAGCCAGCTACTGAAATGAATGAAGGAGAGCATGAAGCTGAGGTGTCATCAGTGGAGATTATGGAGGATCAAGAAAAAGAGTCAAATGTTCCTCAATCATCTCCAAGTTCAACAATTCCTGCAGAAGCTGCTACTGTTGAAGAAGTCAACAAGGTACTGTCAAAAGCAAAGTCTGCATCTTTTCTGGAAAGAGCAGGGAATCTTTACTTCGCGTTCATGGCAGAGACGTCAAATGATGCCAAGGTAAGTTCTAACCCTACTACTCCCAAACCAGAAAATACCAAATGTTTAAAATGTGAAATGTCTGAACAAGAAATTCATTCTCTGAAAGAGAGAATTGAAGATCTCGAGGCTTATAAACAAGCAGCCTCAAGATCTTTAATTGAACTGACTGACGCTCTTGCACAAAACAAGGCTTGGAAGCAGAAAGAGTCTGCTTTTAAAGAAAAAGTTGATAGCCTTAAGCGTCAGAACAAGGAATTGGAGATATGTGTTCTAAATCAACAAGATTCTATAAATTTTCATATCAATAAAAATAATGTCTTGAAAAAGGAAATGGAGAACACAAAAGCTGATCTTGAATCATTGACTTTCAAATTAAAAAGTTACTCCAATTCCTCTTATTTGCTAGAACACATTATCCCCGAGTTCCGGTGCAAAAAGGAAAAATGTGTGGGATATCACAATGTCCCACCCCCTGTGCTGAACCAATTTGTGAGCACACCAGGAGCTGTGCCAGATGATGACTCAAATGTTAAAACACCCGAGGACACAGAACAAATTTCAAAGTCCAAGGGTAAAGAAGTCATTGACTCGGCTCCTGAGACCAAACCAAATGTTGTTGCCACAGACTTAGGTTCCACAACTAAGTCAGGCCCATCCACATCTAAATCAAAGGCAACAACAAGTAATTCTCAGAAGAACAAGTTTAATCATAAATCTGAGAAAGTGCATGTGGAACATGGTACCCAGTTTGTCAAGGAGGGTAACTTTAATGAAAAACATAATTTTCCAAAACCCCCTCCCAGACAAACTTCACCTCAAAATGTCAAATCAAAGGGGTACTATGGTAACAAACAACAACAAAGTTATTACTCTCCACCACGTCAAAGGGGGAGAAACTACTGTTTCTCATGTGGAGAGGTTGGCCATATAGCAAGATTCTGTTACAATTACACGGATCCTAGATATGTCAAGTCAACTCCTATGAGGCGACCGACCGTTGACATTCAAAGTCAACCTCGGTCTCACACACCGCGGTCGGTTTCTCCTAGGAAACCTCAGTCAACCTCACCACACAGATCACCGAATCCCTCAAACCCAAGTGTTTCCACTTCAACAAGTGAAAGTCAGTCTTCAACCAGCTATGTCAAACATGTTGAGAAGAAGACTGACAGTTGGAAACAAAAGAAAAACAACACTGTTGATAACGATGTCAAACCAGAAAACAGTGTTAATGAGGGTAAATGGATTGAATTGTTAATTCGTGATGATAATGGAAAACCCAAGACCATAAAGGCTTGGGTTTCCAATGATATTTAAACCTTTTTCTTTTTTTGTGCAGGTTGCTCTGTATGATCCAAGATTCAACATGTGGATCATCGACTCAGGAGCTTCCAGGCACATGACTGGAAACATGAATCTCCTATCCAGTGCCAGACAGATAAAAGGAGGTGCAGTTTCCTTTGCAGGAAATCAAGGTGGTTACATCACGGCCCAAGGAATTGTTTCTAATGGGCGAATTTCGTTTGATAAGGTTAATTTCATCAAGGAGTTGGAGAACAACCTGTTGTCGATAAGTCAAATCTGCGACAAGGGTTTCAAAGTTATGTTTGATGATCGAGACTGCCACATCTTGGCTAAGGATTTCACCAGTTCTGAAGACAAGGTTTTAATGTCAGCCGCACGCCAGAGTGATCTCTACATTCTGGATATGGCTAAGGCAGGGTCATCGTCTCCAACGGCGACATGTTTTGTGTCCAAGGCATCCGAACGTGATACTGTCATATGGCATAAACGGATGGGACACATTAATGTCAGGAACATGAACAAGCTTGTGCATAACAGGCTGGTTGAGGGAGTTAATCTGAGAAGTTTCCGTCTTCCTGATTCGTGTGTGCAGTGCAAAGCGGGAAAGCAAGTAAAAAGGTCCCACAAGTCTAAGAGTTTCCACTCGATTGATATTCCATTGGAACTCCTTCATATGGATCTTTTTGGCCCAATCAGCGTCAAAAGTATCTCTGGGCACTCATACTGTCTAGTGGTTACTGATGAATATTCGAGATTCTCTTGGGTGTTTTTCTTGAAAGCAAAGTCCGAGACATTTGGGTGTATAAATCTGCTGGTTACAACTCTTGAGTCACAGTACAATCTGAAGGTTCGGAGAATGCGTTCAGATAACGGGACAGAGTTTAAGAATGCGAATGTTGAAAATTTTTGCAAAGAAAGAGGCATTGTTCAGGAGTTCAGTGCCCCGTATGTTCCACAAATGAACGGGGTTGCTGAAAGGAAAAATCGAACGTTAATCGAGACAGCTAGAACAATGTTAGCAGACTCAGTGTTGCCTGTCACGTTTTGGAGTGAGGCAATTGCCAACGCCTGTTTCACATTGAATCGGGTAGGCATTGTCAAGCGCCACGGCAAGACAAGCTTCGAGCTTCTTCAACGACGGAGGCCTAATTTAGAGCACCTGGAACCATTTGGAGCTCTTTGCACGTTACTTAAAAGGCAAGTCGATAATAAGTTCGAGGAGAAGATCATCAACGGCTATTTTCTGGGTTACAGCGTACCTCTCAAACGGGTCTTCAACAGATCAACAAAATTAGTTGAAGAATGGTACCATGTCGACGTTCAACGCTATACAGAACCAGCCAAGGGGTCAGGAGAAGACTGGTTGTTTGATTTTGACAAATTGTTCAAGTCATTCAATCTGTATGAGGTTGCTATTCAAATGATGTATGAGGCGCAAAATGCACCTCCTGATGAATCACAGCAATCTTCACCTCATCCTGGTCCATCATCGTCTTCCTCCACAGAGTCTAGCGAGCAAGTTCAAGAGTCATCCGAATCTGAATCTGAAGATGAATCACCAACAGATGATGTACAATCGGCACCGACACAGGTTACTCCGCAACCTTCATCGTCAAATCAAGAAGCGCCAAATGCAGATCAGCCTCTAACGTCTACTTCAGAGGCACCAACCGCTCCAGTTCCTGAGCCGAACTTAACTAACTTGGAACAAAATGTTGTCGTTCCTGACAATCCGGTGGTCAGGACTGAACGTGATCATCCACAAGACAACATTATAGGGGACATTCAACAGGGTGTCAAAACACGTCGTCAACTGAATTTTGGCCTCTACACTGAAATGATGGAGTCAGGATCAGTTGCGCTAAATGCCCATGAATGCTTCTTAGCACAAGAAGAACCACGCAGCATCACCGATGAACTGAAAGACGCTAACTGGGTCTCAGCCATGCAAGAAGAATTATTACAGTTCAAGAGACTTGGTGTGTGGAAGCTGGTGGATCTCCCCAAAGGACAGAAGAAAATTGGCACTAAGTGGGTACTCAAATGTAAACGCGACGATCGTGGAGTGATTGTTCGCAACAAAGCCCGCCTGGTGGTCCAAGGGTTTAGGCAAATCGAAGGCCTAGACTACAATGAGGTGTATGCTCCGGTTGCGCGTTTGGAGGCAATCCGGATGTTCTTGGCGTATGCGTCTTTCAAGAGATTCAAAGTATATCAGATGGACGTCAAGAGTGCCTTTTTGTACGGTCACATCGAAGAGACCGTATATGTGGCACAACCTCCAGGTTTTGAAGACTCAAATCACAAGGACAAAGCCTACCTGCTCAACAAGGCTTTGTACGGTCTTCACCAAGCCCCGAGAGCTTGGTACAAGGAACTATCCAAACACCTTCTGAACAACGGGTTTAGAAGAGGAACGATCGACTGCACGTTATTTACAAAGGAGAAAGAAGGAGATCTCATTTTGGTACAAGTGTACGTGGACGACATCATCTTCGGGTCCACGAATAAAACACTATGCAAGGAGTTTGAACAGGTGATGCAAGAAAAATTTGAAATGAGCTCCATGGGTGAGATGAAGTTCTTCTTAGGACTTCAGGTTGATCAAACAGACTCCGGTGTCTTCATTCACCAGACAAAATACGTCAATGACATCTTGAAACAGTTCGAGATGTTGAGTTCCTCT
The DNA here is from genome assembly GCF_021521415.1 of Bidens hawaiensis. Classification (NCBI taxonomy): domain Eukaryota; kingdom Viridiplantae; phylum Streptophyta; class Magnoliopsida; order Asterales; family Asteraceae; genus Bidens; species Bidens hawaiensis. The sequence continues at coordinate 55,390 of NW_027496521.1, forward strand.
TCACAGGGAACTCCGTTAGAGGTTAATCACGGGATTAATCCTGACGAGAAGGGTGAATTGATCAATCCAACTCACTATAGAGGGATCATCGGATCTCTAATGTACCTGACTGCTTCTCGGCCGGACATAATGTTTGCTACGTGTCTCTGTGCACGTTACCAGTCAAAGCCGAAGGTCTCCCATCTTATTGCAGTCAAAAGAATTTTGCGTTATCTGAAGGGTACTCCAGATTGGGGTCTTTGGTATCCTCATGATGATAACTTTGATCTACATGCGTATAGTGATTCGGACTATGGTGGTTGTAAACTCGATTACAAATCAACAACAGCAGGATGTCAGTTCTTTGGAAGTCGTTTAGTAACGTGGCAATGCAAAAAGCAGACGTCAGTCTCCACTTCAACAGCTGAGGCAGAATATATTGCGGCTGCCAGTTGCTGTTCTCAAGTTATTTGGATTCAGCAACAGATGCGTGACTACGGTATTGAATGTTCTACTACTCCCATATATATTGATAATTCTGCTGCAATTTCAATTACCAAAAATCCTGTCCATTTTAGCAAAACGAAGCACATCGAAATTCGATATCACTTCCTTCGTGACTGTTACGAAAAGAAGTTAATCGATGTGGTAAAAATCTCCACTCAGGAACAACGCGCTGATCTCTTCACTAAATCATTTGACAAACCACGGTTTTTATATTTGCTAGAGATCAACGGCGTTAAACGTCAATCAGATGATGTTCCTGAAGATTTTATTTAAATTGTTTTTCATTTTTTCTTTTCTTAAAAATTTGAAAAATCCAAAAAGATTTTGTTTTTATAATTTTTAGGGGGAGAAAGGTTTCAAGAAAAACCAAAAACAATATAAAATACAAAAACCCAAAAACATCAAAAATTTTAAAATTTTGAGAAGTTGATCTTGTTACAAGAAAGATGATAGTACACAGACGCTATCATACTGAGACATCAAAAAGATTTTTATTTCTGTATAGCTTATTCTCATTTTCCTTATATTAAAAAAAAAAAAAAAAAAAAACGTCACTATCGCTTAGAATTATGTCGGTTGCTTCAGTTTGAAGGACATATCTTCGGATATGTTTGGCCCTTACTTCTACTAGTAGATTATGAGGATAACCATTAACCAGATGACTGAAAGTGACCGGGGCGGTTTATGATGTGTTTTTATTCTTTCGCTGAAAAATAGTCGTTCATACTTAGTTAGAAGGACACATACTCGTATGTGGTCGGTCCAGCTGATCCATTGGATCGTCAGGATAGCCGTTTACCTGAAGACTTTGACTTGATCGGGGCGAAATAATTTAAATTTTTTTTTATCCAAAAACATTCATATATTCAGAAAATGAGAAATTTGTATCCAACCTTTGGGAAGTGATGGCACACTGACAGTAGCATGATGTTAAAAAAAATATAAAGTGAAAAATTGGTCATGCATAGTACTAATGTGATATATTGGTAGGCTTATCTTACTGAATTGAGTCTGGATTTGACCTATCTAAATCATTTAGATTGTCAGCTATGGGTGTACATTTAAGATAAATTGACGAGACGTCACTGTCTAAAGACCAATATCAATTGAGGATATGTCTTATCACGCGTACACGAATTACCATCGGCCCAAATTGGTTCCCCCAAAAGCTAAATTCTTAAAGAATGTTAGATCTTCGTGTTGCAGGTCTGCTTTCATCGAAAGTCACTTCTAAATCAAATGCTTTAAACATTGATTAAGGAGGAGTATTAAATATTTTATACTTCACCGGCTTTGGAATGATCTCCCTCTGTGATACGTAAGTATCGACCTGGACAGCGCTCTTCCATGCTGTGATATCTAAAGTTATTATCTCCCTCTGTGATACGTAAGTATCGACCTGGACAGCGCTGATTACTTGGATATCTGTATTAAATATCTTATGCTCCACCGGTTTGGATTGATCTCCCTCTGTGATACGTAAGTATCGACCTGGACAGCGCTCTTCCATACTGGTATATCTAAAGTTATTATCTCCCTCTGTGATACGTAAGTATCGACCTGGACAGCGCTGATAACTTGGATATCTCCTGAAAAAATTATAAAATAAATGATTTTGGGACAAGTAGATGAATACCGAACACGTATGTGAAAACATGATAAAATCATCAAGTTGCTAATTAAATTCGCAAGAATGAGAAAAGCAACAATATTTGATGAAAAGCTAACAAAGGGGATCCTATAAGCTTATGGTCGTTCGTCAAAATAAGATGCGCCGATTTGACTGTTCAATATGTTGTGAGGTCCTACATGAGTCAATCAAAATATGGTGGGATACATAGCTGTGATCACAAGCAATTTCAAATGGTCATTGACAGACGAGAGGATGTTTGTTTAAGTTTAAAAGGACAAATATACCCATAATCGCATTGGTAATATGTATCGACCAAAAAGAAATTATATTGAACTTACTGAGTGCTACAATGTCAGTACTGATCCCATGTTCGGATCTCTCTCACAAAAAGAATGTTCATTATGCCTAGTTTAATATTATATACTCTTTTATTAAGAAAAATCAAAAACATGTGAAAAATCTCGAAAAGTCTCAGTAGATAGTCAAATAAGTCTGTATGATTTCTTATTATAGATCCTTCTCAACCAAAAATATTGTATTTTAAGTTTTATACAGTTGCTTATTTCAGTTTGAATATTATAAAAAATTCAAAAAGATTTTTATTCTGAATTATTTTTATTTTTATTCTGCTTTAATGTTGATGAGAAATCATCCAGTGACAGGTAGTCTGATCCCTGTCCCTCCCTGTAAATACTTAAAAAAAAAAAGATTTTATTTCTATTTATTTTTCATTTTATTTAGTTCTGTTTGTTTGAAAATCGATGAGAAATCATCGTGACAGGTAGTCTGATCCCTGTCTATTCCTACTAAATGTTTATCCAGTGTGTAGGAATGAAAGAAAACTTCATGCAGGTTGCTAAATGTTTATCTGCGCAACCGACTGTGCATGAAAGAAAGAAGAAGTGACAATGGAAACCCAAAGATGGTTGTGCCTGATATTTTTCCGTGTGTTTACTAATGTCTTATGATCTATATGTTCTGTAGGAACTAAGCTCTCATTATCGGAAAATGTCTAAGAAAACTAACCAAGTATCAAAAGTTTATGTTTTCTTGCAGGTTCAAAGGCACCACGATCGATGGCAGGGAATAAAAAGTTTAGAAGTTTATTTTTCCAAAGTTTGTCCCTCATTCGATCGAATATGTTGCTATTCGATCGAGTAAAACGATCGAATGAGCCGATTCGATCGAGTCAGCTGTTGTGAGAATGAGAAGTGTTGCGAGAGACCTATTGGATCGAATAGACTCTCATTCGATCGATTGGTCCAATCGAACAAGTCCATTCGATCGAATGAGTCCAGAAACAGTATAAATACTCAGACTCATTCGATCGGTCAGTATTATTCGAAAAAAATTTACAGAAATTTACTCTCAAAATTGTTTACGCAAAACCCTCGTTTTGATCCATTCATCTTATTCGATTTTTCACGTACATTAATAAAATGTAAGTTTTTTTGGATTTTAACCGTGTTTTGATCATGTTTTTGGTCGTTTTAGTTCTCGAAAACGGACTTTAGAACGAAACTGATATTGAACTGTTTTTAATCGTTTAAGTCTTGTAGTTTGATGTTGATACATGTTTATAAACTTCAACTGGTGCTATCTGTGTGTTGCGTATCTTTAAACGATCGAAAATGTCGATCGGGTTTCTGCAGATTCTGGGCTGAGTTTGAAGGAGTCGAATCAGTCTACTCGATCGAACGAGTCTCTTGTTCGATCGAATGAGACTTATTCGATCAGTAGTTCGATCGAATCAGAGGTCAAAGATGATATCTATCTCATTCGACTGTCTGTGATCGAACTAGATCTCACTCGATCGAATGAGTAGCTCATTCGATCGAATCTTTGCTCATTCGATTGAACAAGTCCAAAATGTTTGAAAATGTTAAACGCATTCAGTCTTTTCGATATCTGTTCGTTCTAACACGTTTATGTTTGCAGATAAAATGGCTGAAGTTGCAGAAGTTTTCATTCCCTTCAAAACATCAATCAAGCACAACATTGTAGCCTTTCTCGACGAAAAGGCAAGCCATGGGAAAGACTTTGCAACAATGATCAAATTCCTGAAACGGTCCAGGATTCACGGACCTATCTCAAGGGTAGTAGAACCCATTATGTTAATTCAACAGGAATTCTAGAGGAATGCCTCGCACGACAAAACTGTTGTGCCGTCGGTAATTCGCTCCAATGTTAGAGGGCACGGAATTGTTGTATCTGCCCAAATCCTCAGGGAAGTCTGTGGGTTTGCTGATGCTGATTCAGATCCTACTGGGTTACATCCTGCTGGAACCAGAGGATGTTTTGCAAGAATGAAGTACGATGGTGACCTGAATTCCGGTCTACTCCATAAAGCCAATCTGTGTCCAGAGTTCAAATATCTGGCACACGTGGTGATGCACTGCTTAGGGCCTCAAAGAATAAGTTTTGACAAATTGAGGGAAAGCATGCAGTTCACAATGGCTGCATTAGTGATGAACCGCCCCTACAACTTCTCGCAGATGACCTTCGGCCATATGGTGGAAAATCTGACAATAAAACAAGGGGCGGGTGAGATGTTTCTACAGTACCCGAGATTTGTGCAAATGATCGTCGATAGTCAAGCTCCGGGTCTACTGAAAGAAAATGAGGGTGATGTGGTGAAACTGGACCACATGAAGAACGAAACCCTCAACCGTTTAAAATCTTACAAGGACCGCCCCACAAGACCACCACACAAAAGGTGCTTTGGGCACGTGACAAATCCGTCTTACAAGGCTCCTCCGAAGAGGAAGTGGAGGAATGCCGCCAGTGATTCAGACGTCGAGAACTTACCCTATCAGAAAACCAGCGACGAATCTGACACTGAGGAGGAAGCGGTACCGGCAGACACCAGAACAGATGCCGAAAAAGAGGCTGATTCATTCTTTAACGTTGAGGTTCTGGATGCTGGTGATGAAGCAAGTGCATCAGATGTGCACTTTGCTGGTGAGGTTAGGGCCGAGGATGTTGCGGGCGAAGAAAGGCCTGCGAAGAGACAAAAGAAGAAGGTTACAAGGAAGTATCGGAGTTTATTTTCTGATCCCCCACGTCCTCCAATGTTACAATCAGTTGGGACTTCGTCTGCTGCTCCTCCCGTTCAACAAGCACCGCCACCAACACAGCAACCAGCACCACAACCGACTACTCAACCTCAACCTGAAATGTCTATACCTCCTCAGGTTGCAACAGAAATAGCTGATCTTCACAAGGCTATGATGAAGATGTTCATGTTCAAGACTGAGCAAGAAGAGCTGAATAGACGGCAAGAAGAGCAGAATAGACGGCAAGAAGAGCAAAATAGACTGAGAGATGAGCAGATTGCCCAACTTCGAGCCGAAAACGACATGCTCAGAATTGAAAACAGTCAGCTGAATGCGACTGTCGCTGATCAGGGCTCTTCTATCAAGGAACTAAGAGAGTCAAATCTAAGCCTTGAGGCGAAAGTAACCGAATTGAAAGGAGATGTTCTAAGTTTGGAAGGTCCATCAAATGTTGATGTGGACACAGACGAACTTGACTCTTCAGATGATGGAGGTGAAGGTGATGATGATCCGTTTAATGTCCAACCGCTGCAATCAAAAACTGCAGCAGAATTTTTCACGTTTCTACTGGACAATCCAAATGAGCAGCGAAACTTCGCAAGTGGAGACTTGGAAGAAGGTGAAATTTCTCATAATTTCACAGAAGAAGAATTGGAACAAATGTTTGAATTATCCAACGTAGAAACAGGCAAGTATCTGGCTTTGCCTCCAACAGAACAAATGTCTTCTTCTGCTGCTACACCTGATTCATCATCATCAACGGCCACTGATCCCTCACACGTTGATCCCTCACAATTTGATGAAGTTGAAATGGAAGACTTGTCAAAGGAAGAGTATCCTGAATACTATACGTCTCAAAATGACGATCTTCCTAACTCTGCAAGTTTCTTCCAAAATGTAACAGAGGAGGAAATACAGAAGAAGGCTGAAGAAAGGTCAAACAATATGGAACAGCCTTCTGAAGCGGATCAAGCCGATTTTTTAGAGAAAACCGAGGAATGCAAGAAAGCATTCAATGCTATTCTTGAGAAGATTAGATCCAGACGAAAAGCGAAGCCGACCATTCCTCATACAACGTCATATAAGATGAAGGGTCGCAGAACTTCAGGAGAAATTATCGCTTGGGCATGTCTGAAGGATCTTAACTGCGTAGCTGTCAAGAGAGAAAGGGGGGTTGAATACTTTCAACGTATTACTGATTTGAAGACCCTTCCTACTTATGATCTGAACCGTCTGAATTATCTTGATATGCTATACGCCAACTCATCTCCATTTGCCACGTATTATCAGAGTGTATTGCGAAAAGAATACAACACAAAATGGAAGATGATCACACCACAAAGGCCGAAGAGATATATAAGCAAAAAGGAGATCGATCCGATCACCAACAGGCCAAAAGTTATTTTGAAGTACATGCCACCACTCACAATGAAGAAGATTCCTCTTAGAAAGATGAAGCAGGACTTCTACAAATCATTCAGGCATTGGTACTATGATGGAAGACTGCATGAGGCAGTTATTGTGCTCAATGACTATGGAATCTGGAGCACAATTCGTATTTTTGATCCAATGTGGCTCACAAATTTGTTAAGGGAGGATGTCTATACGTTGTACAAGACAGAGATTCTTTATGCTCCTGAAGACATAGAGCAAGCGTTAACATACAGAAATGTCATTAGGATTTGCTTTGCCTATGACATACATGCAGGATCAAATTGGAAAGAACAACAGAAGAAGTATGCCCAAGAAACTAAAGATTAATTGTCATGTCTTTCGTTTATCTTGTTTCTTGTTGTAATTCAAAGTTAAATCTTCTGATTGTAATTGTTTTGAATTGAATGAAATATGATTTGGAATATTGTGATAGATTATGCTTTAATGTCAATTTTACAAATCTAATACAATTGTGCTTAAATGTTAATTCAAAATTCCAATTGACAACGTCTCAGGATATGCGGAACCTATGGTAAGTCTGACTGACTGTACCATTTGATCAAGAGAGAACTCCATGAAGAAAGGAGTTTGTGGATGCAACGTATGCACCAGTAGTTTTGAGAAAAGAGAGAGTGAGATAACTCCAAGGGGGAGTTACGATCGAGCAAGAGAACTCGATTGGTTACAGGCAAATAGAACTGGCTCCAAGGGGGAGTTTGTTAGGACATGAAATGTCACATGTATGTCCCCAGTTCTATCAGGTTGGTTCAACATGAAACCATCGATCGTGAAACCAAGTTAACGTACTGAAAATGTCAAACGAAGCTGATTCGATCGAATCAGTGACTGATTCGATCGAACCAGATCTCATTCGATCGAACCAGATCTCATTCGATCGAATGAGTATCTCATTCGACCGAATGAGTCTTCGGTATATAAACGTTACTTGGGAAATTTCACATGCAGAGAACAGATTACACTCTCACGAACCAGCAGCCTACAGAAACTCTCTCGACTGTTCTTCGTGTTCTTGGTCGTTTCCTCCAATCCTAGGCGTCAAACCCCTTTAGGAATCGTACCTACGTGTCCGTTGATCACCACCGAATCGCCGTGTTAGAGGATTCCGCACTCTAACACGTTGCCCCGTGAATCGTTGGGAAACCGAGTCCCGAATCGGTCCTACACCAAGCCCACATCTTAGAGGCCTTGTATAATATTATTTGAAGTTAATTATCAAAGAAAATCTGCCATAATCTCATCATAAACCCGAAATTCACAAAACCCTAACTTGGGCAGCAAGGGTTGCGATCGGAAGTCAGCCGCCGGCAAGAAAAGAAGAAAAAAAAGAAGAAAGCAGGACGGCTGGTGTCTTTTGGCGGCTGGAGAAGGAAGAGGTGATCTTGGGCAGCAGCTAGGGGCTTCAAACAATCACAAATCTCAGCCATAAACCTTGAGTATACATCTTTAAACTTTAATTATTGTTCAAGAACCCTAACTCTATTGATTTGGTCTTTTGATTTGAATTGTTTTGCAATTGATTGATAGTTTGAGTTGTTATTGATATTGTTTGGATCTTGAATGAGTTTTATAATGTTTATGATGATGTTTGTGATGTTTTTCTAAAGTATGCATGGCTGTCCAAAATCAATGAGTAGCTAAACTTGTTTGTTCTACCTAGGATAGATGATTGTTGAGTAGTTTTGACTTGTTTAATGGATTGTTAATGTTCAAGACTTAAATTATTGATGTAAAGTTTATCTAAACAATAAATTAGATTGTGTATGATGGCTGTTTTTTATTTGTTATTACTTATAATCCTCTTGCATTAGTTAATTGAATCGGTTTTGATTAATTGATTGCTTGTTAAGCTCTTTACTTGGTGTTTTGGGTTTATTTGCGGGAAGTACAACCGTAGGGATAAGTGGGTAATATATCATCTAAAATCAGTTAAAATACACCTTCTTTGAGACCGAGAGGTGATAAGAAGTAATATTGTCTAATTGCTTTTACTTGTTAGAATTAAGACCGCGCGAGAGCGGGTTTTTGTCTTATCAAGTTTGAGTGTTTATGTGCAATTAGTTGGTTTAATTTGGGTTAAGTTGAATTGTTCCTCTATCCTTGGTTGCGTAGTATTCGTCTCCATTAGGATAGTGTGTCGAGGAGACCGAGAGGAGAGTCGATATTTGAACACGTTAATAATTGTTTTTCCGGTTTGTTCTTTAAAAATCAACTAAAGTAAGTAAAAGTTTGTTAGAGAGACTGAGAGGTAATTTGACTTTCTTAAACAAGTTTTGGTTGTGTCATCTTTTATAACCGGTGTCTTGAATATTTTCAATCCGTTGTCTTGTTATTTCTGTCAACATGATTCATTCCTAGGTAGACGTTTTTACATATTGAATTTAAATCAAAGTTTTCTAAAAGTGTTTTGTCAAACGTTTTCGTTTAGTTAAATTAATTTAAGTAGTTAAATAAAATCTTAAAAATTAAATAAATATTATTTTGGTAAGTCTTGGTTAGAGTTTTCTTAATCATAAACGTTTTCACGTGTCTTTGAGTTCGACATCCGGACTTCCTTGATGCTATACTATTTATGATCGGTACACTTGCCGGTTTTGTGTGGTTTCTATAGGATTTTCGTTTTTATAAATTTAAAGCTTAATTGTGATACGTTCTTTATTTATATTATACATTTTCACACATCAACGGCCAAAGGGGTTTGTTCACTGTCAGCCCGAAAAAAATGAGTATGGGGCTGTTCACCCAAAATGATCATAATTTCAGTCCTGGAGACCTTCATCGAATATTTTATGACCCTACGAAAGAATCAGATCGATTTGATGTCCATAGATCTTACCCGTGGCCCGTTCGGAATTTTGCTACTACGGCCAAAGGGGTTTTTTCACCGTTAGCCCGAAAAAAGTGATTATGGGGCTATTCACCCAAAATGACCATAATTTCAGTCCTAGAGACCTTCATCGAATATTTAATAACCCTACGAAAGAGTCAAATCGATTTGATGTCCCTAGAGCTTTCCCGTGGCACGTTCGGAATTTTGCTACTACGGCCAAAGGGGTTTTTTCACCGTTAGCCCGAAAAAAGTGAGTATGGGGCTATTCACCCAAAATGACCATAATTTCAGTCTTGGAGACCTTCATCGAATATTTTATAACCCTACGAAAGAATTGAATCGATTTGATGTCCCTAGAGCTTTCCCATGGCCCGTTCGAAAATTTTCTAATACGGCCAAAGGGGTATGTTCACTGTCAGCCCGAAAAAAACTGAGTATGGGGCTATTCACCGAAAATGATCATATTTTCCGTCCTGGAGACCTTCATCGAATATTTTATGACCCTACGAAATAATCGGATTGATTTGATGTCCCTAAAGCTTTCCCGTGGGCCGTTCGAAATTTTGCTTCTACGGCCAAAGGGGTATGTTCACCGTTAGCCCAAAAAAAACTTAGTATGGGGCTATTCACCGAAAATGACCATATTTTCAGTCCTGGAGACCTTTATCGAATATTTTATTACCCTACGAAAGAATCGGATCGATTTGATGTCCTTAGAGGATTCCCGTGGCCCGTTCGAAATTTTGATACTACGGCCAAAAGGGTATGTTCACCGTCTGCCCGAAAAAACAGAGTATGTGGATATTCACCCAAAATTACCATATTTTCGGTCCGGGAGACCTGCATCGAATATTTTATGACCCTACAAAAAAATCGGATCGATTTGATGTCCCAAGAGCTTTCCCGTGGCTCGTTCGAAATTTTGCTTTTACGGCCAAAGGGGTATGTTCACCATCCGCCCGAAAAAACTGAGTATGGGGCTATTCACCGAAAATGACCATATTTTCGGTCCTAGAGACCATCATCGAATATTTTATGACCCTACGAAATAATCGGATCGATTAGATGTCCCTAGAGCTTTCCCGTGGCCCGTTCGAAATTTTGCTACTACGGCCAAAGGGGTATGTTCACCGTCAGCCCAAAAAAACTGAGTATGGGTCTATTCACCGAAAATGACCATATTTTCAGTCCTGTAGACCTTTATCGAATATTTTATTACCCTACGAAAGAATCGGATCGATTTGATGTCCCTAGAGCTTTCCCGTGGCCTGTTCGAAATTTTGCTAACACGGCCAAAGGGGTATGTTCACCATCCGCCCGGAAAAAATGAGTATGGGGCTATTCACTGAAAATGACCATATTTTCAGTCCTGGAGACCTTCATCGAATATTTTATGACCCTACAAAAGAATCAGATCGATTTGATGTCCCTAGAGGTTTCCCGTGGCCCGTTCGGAATTTTGCTACTACGGCCAAAGAGGTTTGTTCATCTTCAGCCCGAAAAAAGTGAGTGTGGGGCTATTCACCCAAAATGACCATAATTTCGGTCCTGTAGACCTTCATCGAATATTTTATGACCCTAAGAAAGAGTTGGATCGATTTGATGTCCCTAGAGCTTTCCCGTGACCCGTTCGAAATTTTGCTACTACGGCCAAAGGGGTTTGTTCACTGTCAGCCCGAAAAAATTGAGTATGGGGCTGTTCACCCAAAATGACCATAATTTCAGTACTGGAGACCTTCATCGAATATTTTATGACCCTACGAAAGAATCGGATTGATTTGATGTCCCTAGATCTTACCCGTGGCCCGTTCGGAATTTTGCTACTACGGCCAAAGGGGTTTGTTCACCGTTAGCCCGAAAAAAGTAAGTATGGGGCTATTCACCTAAAATGACCATAATTTCAGTCCTAGAGACCTTCATCGAATATTTAATAACCCTAAGAAAGAATCGAATCGATTTGATTTCCCTAAAGCTTTCCCGTGGCCCGTTCGAAATTTTGCTACTACGGCCAAAGGGGTATGTTCACCGTCAGCCCAAAAAAACTGAGTATGGGGCTATTCACCGAAAATGACCATATTTTCAGTCCTGGAGACCTTCATCGAATATTTTATAACCCTACGAAAGAATCGAATCGATTTGATGTCCCTAGAGCTTTCGCATGGCCCGTTTCAAAATTTTGCTAATACGGCCAGAGGGGTATGTTCACTGTCAGCCCGAGAAAAATTGAGTATGGGGCTATTCACCGAAAATGACCATATTTTCAGACCTGGAGACCTTCATCGAATATTTTATGACCCTATGAAATAATCGTACCGATTTGATGTCCCTAAAGCTTTCACGTGGGCCGTTCGAAATTTTGCTACTACGGTCAGAGGGGTATGTTCACCGTTAGCCCGAAAAAACTGAGTATGGGGCTATTCACCGAAAATGACCATATTTTCAGTTCTGGAGACCTTTATCGAATATTTTATTACCCTACGAAAGAATCGGATCGATTTGATGTCCTTAGAGGATTCCCGTGGCCCGTTCGAAATTTAGATACTACTGCCAATGGGATATGTTCACCGTCTGCCCGAAAAAACAGAGTATGTGGATATTCACCCAAAATAACCATATTTTCGGTCCGGGAGACCCGCATCGAATATTTTATGACCCTACAAAAAAATCGGATCGATTTGATGTCCCAAGAGCTTTCCCGTGGCCCGTTCGAAATTTTGCTTTTACGGCCAAAGGGGTATGTTCACCATCCGCCCGAAAAAACTGAGTTTGGGGCTATTCACCGAAAATGACCATATTTTCGGACTTGGAGACCTTCATCGAATATTTTATGACCCTACGAAATAATCGGATCGGTTAGATGTCCCTAGAGCTTTCCCGTGGCTCGTTCGAAATTTTGCTAATACGGCCAAATGGGTTTGTTCACCGTCAGCCCAAAAAAACTGAGTATGGGTCTATTCACCGAAAATGACCATATTTTCAGTCCTGGAGACCTTCATCGAATATTTTATGACCCTACGAAAGAATCGGATCGATTTGATGTCCATAAAGCTTTCCCGTGGCCTGTTCGAAATTTTGCTAACACGGCCAAAGTTGTATGGGGCTATTTTCCCAAATTGACCATATTTTCGTTCTTAGAGACCTTCATCGAATATTTTATGTCCCAAGTAAATAATCGGATCGATTTGATGTGTCTAAAGCTTTCCCGTGACCCGTTCGAAATTTTGCTACTACGGCCAAAGGGGTATGTTCACCGTCGGCCCAAAAAAACTGAGTATGGCGCTATTCACCGAAAATGAACATATTTTCAGTCCTAGAGACATTCATTGAATATTTTATGTCCCTAATAAATAATCGGATCGATTTGATGTCTATAGAACATTCCCGTGGCCTTAAGTGTAATGTTCACCGTCAGCCCGAAAAAAACTAAGTATTGGGCTATTCTCCCAAAATGATCATATTTTCAGTCCTTGAGACCTTCGTCGAATATTTAATGACCCTAAGAAAGAATCGAATCGATTTGACGTCCCTAAAGCTTTCCCGTGGCCCGTTCAAAATTTTGCTACTACGGCCAAAGAGGTATGTTCACCGTCAGCCAGAAAAAAACTGAGTATAGGGCTATTCTCCCAAAATGACCGTATTTTTAGTCCTGGATACCTACATTGAATATTTTATAACCCTAAGAAAGAATCAGATCGATTTGATGTCCCTAGAGCTTTCCCGTGGCCCGTTCGAAATTTTTCTGATACGGCCAAATGGGTATGTTCACTGTCAGCCCAAAAAAAACTGAGTGTGGGGCTATTCTCCCAAAATGACCATATTTTCAGTCTCGGAAACGTTCATCGAATATTTTATGATCCTAAGAAAGAATCGGATCGATTTGATGTCCCTAAAGCTTTCACGTGGCCCGTTCGAAATTTTGCTAATACGGCCAAAGGGGTATGTTTACCGTCAGCCCGAAAAAACTGAGTTTGGGGCTATTCTCCCAAAATGACAATATTTTCGGTCCTGGACATACCCCTTTGATGTCCCTAGAGCTTTCTCGTGGCCCGCTCGAAATTTTTTACTACGGCCAAAGGGGTATGTTCACCGTGAGCCCGAAAAAATTGAGTATGGTGCTATTCACCGAAAATGACCATATTTTCAGTCTTGGAGACCTTCATCGAATATTGGATGACCCTACGAAATAATCGGATCGATTTGATGTCCCTAGAGATTTACCGTGGCTCGTTCGAAATTTTGCTAATACGGCCAAAGGGTACGTTCACCGTCAGCCCGAAAAAAACTGAGTATGGGGCTATTCACCGAAAATGACTATATTTTCGGTCCTGGTGACATTCATCGAATATTTTATGACCCTACGAAAGAATCGGACCGATTTGACGTCCCTAGAGCTTTCCCGTGGTCCTTTCGAAATTTTGCAACTACGGCCAAAGGGGTACGTTCACCGTCAGCTTGAAAAAAACTGAGTATGGGGCTATGCACCGAAAATGACCATATTTTCGGTCCTGGTGACATTCATCGAATATTTTATGACCCTACGAAAGAATCGTCCCTAGAGCTTTCCCGTGGCCCGTTCGAAATTTTGCTACTACTGCTAAAGGGTTATGTTCTCCGTTAGCCCAAAAAAATGAGTATGGGGCTATGCACCGAAAATGACCATATTTTCGGTCCTGGTGACATTCATCGAATATTTTATGACCCTACGAAAGAATCGGATCGATTTGATGTCCATTGAGGTTTCCCGTGGCCCGTTCGGAATTTTGCTACTACGGCCAAAGAGGTTTGTTCATCGTCAGCCCGAAAAAAGTGAGTGTGGGGCTATTTACCGAAAATGACCATATTTTCAGTCCTGGAGAACTTCATCAAGTATTTTATGACCCAACGAAAGAATTAGATCGATTTGATGTCCCTAGAGGTTTCCCGTGGCCCGTTCTGAATTTTGCTACTACGGCCAAAGAGGTTTGTTCATCGTCAGCCCGAAAAAAGTGAGTGTGGGGCTATTCACCCAAAATGACCATAATTTCGGACCTGGAGACCTTCATCGAAAATTTTATGACCCTACGAAAGAATCAGATCGATTTGATGTCCCTAGAGGTTTCCCGTGGACCGTTCGGAATTTTGCTACTACGGCAAAAGAGGTTTGTTCATCGTCAGCCCGAAAAATGTGAGTGTGGGGCTTTTCACCCAAAATGACCATAATTTCGGTCCTGGAGACCTTCATCGAATATTTTATGACCCTAAGAAAGAGTTGGATCGATTTGATGTCCCTAGAGCTTTCCCGTGGCCCGTTCGAAATTTTGCTACTACGGCCAAAGGGGTTTGTTCACTGTCAGCCCGAAAAAAATGAGTATGGGGCTGTTCACCCAAAATGACCATAATTTCAGTACTGGAGACCTTCATCGAATATTTTATGACCCTACGAAAGAATCGGATTGATTTGATGTCCCTAGATCTTACCCGTGGCCCGTTCGGAATTTTGCTACTACGGCCAAAGGGGTTTGTTCACCGTTAGCCCGAAAAAAGTGAGTATGGGGCTATTCACCTAAAATGACCATAATTTCAATCCTAGAGACCTTCATCGAATATTTAATAACCCTAAGAAAAAATCGAATCGATTTGATGTCCCTAAAGCTTTCCTGTGGCCCGTTCGAAAATTTGCTAATACGGCCAAAGGGGTTTGTTCACCGTTAGCCCGAAAAAAGTGAGTATGGGGCTATTCACCCAAAATGGCCATAATTTCAGTCCTGGAGACCTTCATCGAATAATTTATAACCCTACGAAAGAATCGACTCGATTTGATGTCCCTAGAGCTTTCGCATGGCCCGTTCGAAATTTTGCTAATACGGCCAAAGGAGTATGTTCACTGTCAGCCCGAAAAAAACTGAGTATGGGGCTATTCACCGAAAATGACCATATTTTCAGTCCTGGAGACCTTTATCGAATATTTTATGACCCTACGAAATAATCGTATCGACTTGATGTCCCTAAAACTTCTCCGCGGGCCGTTCCAAATTTTGCTACTACGGCCAAAGGGGTATGTTCGCCGTTAGCCCGAAAAAAACTAAGTATGGGGCTATTCACCGAAAATGACCATATTTTCAGTCCTGGAGACCTTTATCGAATATTTTATTACCCTACGAAAAAATCGGATCGATTTGATGTCCTTAGAGGATTCCCGTGGCCCGTTCGAAATTTTGATACTACGGCCAAAGGGATATGTTCACCGTCTGCCCGAAAAAACAGAGTATGTGGATATTCACCCAAAATAACCATATTTTCGGTCCGGGAGACCTGCATCGAATATTTTATGACCTTACAAAAAAATCGGATCGATTTGATGTCTCAATAGCTTTCCCGTGGCCCGTTCGAAATTTTGCTTTTACGGCCAAAGGGGTATGTTCACCATCCGCCCGAAAAAAATGAGTATGGGGCTATTCACCGAAAATTACCATATTTTCGGTCCTGGAGACCTTCATCGAATATTTTATGACCCTACGAAATAATCGGATCGATTAGATGTCCCTAGAGCTTTCCCGTGGCCCGTTCGAAATTTTGCTACTACGGCCAAAGGGGTATGTTCACTGTCAGCCCGAAAAAACTGAGTATGAGCCTATTCACCGAAAATGACCATATTTTCAGTCCTGGTGACGTTCATCGAATATTTTATGACCCTAAGAAGGAATCGGATCGATTTGATGTCCCTAGAGCTTTCCCGTGGCCCGTTCGAAATTTGGCTACTACGGCCAAAGGGGTACGTTCACCGTCAGCCCAAAAAAATTAGTATGGGGCAATTCACCGAAAATGAACATATTTTCAGTCCTGGAGACCTTCATCGAATATTGGATGACCCTACGAAAGAATCGGATCGATTTGATGTCTCTAGAGCTTTCCCGTGGCCCGTTCGAAATTTTGCTAATACGGCCAAAGGGGTACGTTCACCGTTAGCCCGAAAAAACTGAGTATGGGGCTATTCACCGAAAATGACCATATTTTCGGTCCTGGTGACATTCATTCTAATATTTTATGACCCTACAAAAGAATCGGATCTATTTTAGGTCCCTATAGCTTTCCCGTGGCCCGTTCGAAATATTGCAACTACGGCTAAAGAGGTATGTTCACCGTTAGCCCGAAAAAAGTGAGTATGGGGCTATTCACACAAAATGACCAAAATTTCAGTCCTAGAGACCTTCATCGAATATTTTATGACCCTACAATAGAATCGGATAGATTTGATGTCCTTCGAGCTTACCCGTGGCCCGTTCGAAATTTTGCTACAACGGGAAAAGGGGTATGTTCACCGTCAGCCCGAAAAAAAAGTGAGTATGGGGCTATTCACCGAAAATGAGCATATTTTCGGTCCTGGTGACCTTCATCGAATATTTTATGAAACTAAGAAAGAATCGGATCGATTTGATGTCCTTAGAACTTACCCGTGGCCCGTTCGAAATTTTGCTACTACGGCCAAAAGGGTATGTTCACCGTCAGCCCGAAAAAAATGAGTATGGGGTTATTCACCGAAAATGACCATATTTTCAGTCCTGGAGACCTTCATCGAATATTTTATGACCCTTCGAAAGAATCAGATCGGTTTGATGTCCCTAGAGGTTTCCCGTGGCCCGTTCGAAATTTTGATACTACGGCCAAAGGGGTTTGTTCACCGTCAGCCCGAAAAAAGTGATTATGGGGCTATTCACCCAAAATGACCATAATTTCGTTCCTGGAGACCTTCATCGAATATTTTATGAACCTACGAAAGAATCGGATCGATTTGATGTCCCTAAAATTACCCGTGGCCTGTTCGAAATTTTTCTAATACAGCCAAAGGGGGTTTGTTCACCGTCAGCCCGAAAAAAGTGTGTATGGGGCTATTCACCCAAAATGACCATATTTTCGGTCATGGATACCTTCATCGAATATTTAATGACCCTACGAAAGAATCAGATCGATTTGATGTCCCTAAAGCTTTCCCGTGGCCCGTCCGAATTTTCGCTACTATGGCCAAAGGGGTATACTCACCAACAGCACGAAAAAAACTGAGAATGCGGCTATTCTCCCTAAATGGCCATATTTTTAGTCCTAAAGACCTTCATCGAATATTTTATGACCCTTAGAAAGAGTTGGATCAATTTGACGTCCCTAGAGCTTTCCCGTGGCCCATTCGAAATTTTGCTACTACGACCAAAGGGGTTTGTTCACCGTCAGCCCGAAAAAAACTGAGTATGGGGCTATACACCAAAAATGACCATATTTTCTGTCCTAGAGACCTTCATCGAATATTTTATGACCCTACGAAAGAATCGGATCAATTTGATGTCCCTTGAGGTTTCCCGTGGCCCGTTCGAAATTTCACTACTACGGCCAAAGGCATATACTCACCGTCAGCCCGAAAAAAACTGAGTATGCGGCTATTCTCCCAAAATAACCATATTTTCGGTCCTGGAGACCTTCATCGAATATTTTATGACCCTAAGAATGAATCGGATCGATTTGATGTCCCTAGAGCTTAACCGTGACACGTTCGAAATTTTGCTACTACGGCCAAAGGGGTTTGTTCACCGTCAGCTCGAAAAAAGTGAGTGTGGGGCTATTCACCCAAAATGACCATAATTTCGGTCCTTGAGACCTTCATCGAATATTTTATGACCCTACGAAATAATCAGATCGATTAGATGTTCCTATTGCTTTCCCGTGGCCCGTTCGGAATTTTGCTACTACGGCTAAAGGGGTTTGTTCATCGTCAGCCCGAAAAAAGTGAGTGTAGGGCTATTCAACCAAAATGACCATAATTTCGGTCCTGGAGACCTTCATCGATTATTTTATGACCCTAAGAAAGAGTTGGATCGATTTGATGTCCCTAGAGCTTTCCCGTGGCCCATTCGAAATTTTGCTTCTACGGCCAAAGGGGTATGTTCACCGTTAGCCCGAAAAAAACTGAGTATGGGCTATTCACCAAAAAGGATCATATTTTCAGTCCTGGAGACATTTATCGAATATTTTATTACCCTACGAAAGAATCGGATCGATTTTATGTCCCTAGAGGATTCCCGTGGCCCGTTCGAAATTTTGATACTATGGCCAAAGGGGTATGTTCACCGTCTGCCCGAAAAAACAGAGTATGTGGATATTCACCCAAAATGACCATATTTTCGGTCCGGGAGACCTGCATCGAATATTTTATGACCCTAAAAAAATCGGATCGATTTGATGTCCCAAAAGCTTTCCCGTGGCCCGTTCGAAATTTTGCTTTTACGGCCAAAGGGGTATGTTCACCATCCGCCCGAAAAACTGAGTATGGGGCTATTCACCGAAAATGACCATATTTTCGGTCCTGGAGACCTTCATCGAATATTTTATGACCCTACGAAATAATCGGATCGATTAGATGTCCCTAGAGCTTTCCCGTGGCCCGTTCGAAATTTCGCTACTACGGCCAAAGGGGTATGTTCACCGTCAGCCCGAAAAAAACTGAGTATGCGGCTATTCTCCCAAAATAACGATATTTTCGGTCCTGGAGACATTCATCGAATATTTTATGACCCTAAGAATGAATCGGATCGATTTGATGTCCCTAGAGCTTACCCGTGACACGTTCGAAATTTTGCTACTACGGCCAAAGGGGTTTGTTCACCGTCAGCTCGAAAAAAGTGAGTGTGGGGCTATTCACCCAAAATGACCATAATTTCGGTCCTTGAGACCTTCATCGAATATTTTATGACCCTACGAAATAATTGGATCGATTAGATGTTCCTATTGCTTTCCCAGGGCCCGTTCGGAATTTTGCTACTACGGCTAAAGGGGTTTGTTCATCGTCAGCCCGAAAAAATTGAGTGTAGGGCTATTCACCCAAAATGACCATAATTTCGGTCCTGGAGATCTTCATCGATTATTTTATGACCCTAAGAAAGAGTTGGATCGATTTGATGTCCCTAGAGCTTTCCCGTGGCCCATTCGAAATTTTGCTACTACGGCCAAAGGGGTATGTTCACCGTTAGCCCGAAAAAAACTGAGTATGGGGCTATTCACCCAAAAGGACCATATTTTCAGTCCTGGAGACATTTATCGAATATTTTATTACCCTACGAAAGAATCGGATCGATTTTATGTTCCTAGAGGATTCCCGTGGCCCGTTCGAAATTTTGATACTATGGCCAAAAGGGTATGTTCACCGTCTGCCCGAAAAAACAGAGTATGTGGATATTCACCCAAAATGACCATATTTTCGGTCCGGGAGACCTGCATCGAATATTTTATGACCCTAAAAAAAAATCGGATCGATTTGATGTCCTAAGAGCTTTCCCGTGGCCCGTTCGAAATTTTGCTTTTACGGCCAAAGGGGTATGTTCACCATCCGCCCGAAAAACTGAGTATGGGGCTATTCACCGAAAATGACCATATTTTCGGTCCTGGAGACATTCATCGAATATTTTATGACCCTACGAAATAATCGGATCGATTAAATGTTCCTAGAGCTTTCCCGTGGCCTGTTCGAAATTTTGCTACTACGGCCAAAGGGGTATGTTCACCGTCAGCCCGAAAAAACTGAGTATGAGGCTATTCACCGAAAATGACCATATTTTCAGGCCTGGAGACGTTCATCGAATATTTTATGACCCTAAGAAAGAATCGGATCGATTTGATGTCCCTAGAGCTTTCCCGTGGCCCGTTCGAAATTTTGCTACTACGGCCAAAGGGGTACGTTCACCGTTAGCCCAAAAAAACTTAGTATGAGGCAATTCACCGAAAATGAACATATTTTCAGTCCTGGAGACCATCATCGAATATTGGATGACCCTACGAAAGAATCGGATCGATTTGATGTCCCTAGAACTTTCCTGTGGCCCGTTCGAAAGTTTGCTAATACGGCCAAAGAGGTACGTTCACCGTTAGCCCGAAAAAACTGAGTATGGGGCTATTTACCGAAAATGACCATATTTTCGGTCTTGGTGACATTCATCGAATATTTTATGACCCTACGAAAGAATCGGATCTATTTTAGGTCCCTATAGCTTTCCCATGGCCCGTTCGAAATATTGCAACTACGGCTAAAGGGGTATGTTCACCGTTAGCCCGAAAAAAGTGAGTATGGGGCTATTCACCCAAAATGACCATAATTTCAGTCCTAGAGGCCTTCATCGAATATTTTATGACCCTACGATAGAATCGGATAGATTTTATGTCCTTAGAGCTTACCCGTGGCCCGTTCGAAATTTTGCTACTACGGTAAAAGGGGTATGTTAACCTTCAGCCCGAAAAAAAGTGAGTATGGGGCTATTCACCGAAAATGAGCACATTTTCGGTCCTGGTGACCTTCATCGAATATTTTATGAACCTACGAAAGAATCGGATCGATTTGATGTCCCTAGAACTTACCCGTGGCCCGTTCGAAATTTTGCTACTACGGCCAAAGGAGTATGGGGCTATTATCCCAAATTATCCCGTCCGAATATTTTATGTCCCTAGTAAATAATCGGATC
The DNA here is from genome assembly GCF_021521415.1 of Bidens hawaiensis. NCBI lineage: Eukaryota > Viridiplantae > Streptophyta > Magnoliopsida > Asterales > Asteraceae > Bidens > Bidens hawaiensis. The sequence goes on from NW_027496521.1 coordinate 76,321, forward strand.
GATTTGATATGTCTAATGCTTTCCCGTGGCCCGTTCGAAATTTTGCTACTACGGCCAAAGGGGTATGGTCACCGTCAGCCCGAAAAAACTGAGTATGGGGCTATTCACCGAAAATGAACATATTTTCAGTCCTGGATACCTTCATCGTGTACTTCATGACCCAAAGAAAGAATCAGATCGATTTAATGTCCCTAAAGCTTTCCCGTGGCCCGTTCGAAATTTTGTTAATACGGCCGAAGGGGTATGTTCACAGTCAGCCCGAAAAAAACTGAGTATGGGGCAATTCACCGAAAATAACCATATTTTCAGTCTTAGAGACCTTCATCGAATATTTTATGTCCCTAACAAATAATCGAATCGATTTGATGTCTCTAGAACATTCCCGTGGCCTTAAGGGTAATGTTCACAGTCAGCCCGAAAAAAACTAAGTATGGGGCCATATTCCCAAAATGACCATATTTTCAGTCCTCGAGACCTTCATCGAATATTTAATGACCCTGAGAAAGAATCGAATCGATTTGACGTCCCTAGAGCGTTCCCGTGGCCCGTTCAAAATTTTGCTACTACGGCCAAATGGTATGTTCACCGTCAGCCCGAAAAAAACTGAGTATAGAGCTATTCTCCCAAAATGACCAGATTTTCAGTCCTTGATACCTACATCGAATATTTTATGACCCTAAGAAATAATCAGATCGATTTGATATCCTTAAAGCTTTCCCGTGGCCCGTTCGAAATTTTGCTTTTACGGCTAAACGGGTATGTTCATCATCCGCCCGAAAAAACTGAGTATGGGGCTATTCAACGAAAATGACCATATTTTCGGTCCTGGAGACCTTCATCGAATATTTTATGACCCTACGAAATAATCGGATCGATTAGATGTCCCTAGAGCTTTCCCGTGGCCCGTTCGAAATTTTGCTACTACGGCCAAAGGGGTATGTTTACCGTCAGCCCAAAAAAACTGAGTATTGGGCTATTCACCGAAAATGACCATATTTTCAGTCCTGGAGACCTTCATCGAATATTTTATGACCCTACGAAAGAACTGGATCGATTTGATGTCCCTAAAGCTTTCCCGTGGCCCGTTCGAAATATTGCTAATACGGCCAAAGGAGTATGGGGCTATTATCCCAAATTGACCATATTTTCGGTCCTGGAGACCTTCATCGAATATTTTATGTCCCTAGTAAATAATCGGATCAATTTGATACGTCTAAAGCTTTCCCGTGGCCCGTTCGAAATTTTGCTACTATGACCAAAGAGGTATGGTCACCGTCAGCCCGAAAAAACTGAGTATGGGGCTATTCACCGAAAATGAACAAATTTTCAGTCCTGGATACCATCATCGTGTACTTCATGACCCTAAGAAAGAATCAGATCGACTTAATGTCCCTAGAGCTTACCCGTGGCCCGTTCGAAATTTTGTTAATACGGCCGAAGGGGTATGTTCACAGTCAGGCCGAAAAAAACTGAGTATGGGGCTATTCACCGAATATAACCATATTTTCAGTCATAGAAACCTTCATCGAATATTTTAAGTCCCTAATAAATAAACGGATCAATTTGATGTCTCTAGAACATTCCCGTGGCTTTAAGGGTAATGTTCACCGTCAGCCCGAAAAAAACTAAGTATGGGGCTATTCTCTCAAAATCACCATATTTTCAGTCCTCGAGACCTTCATCGAATATTTAATGACCCTGAGAAAGAATCGAATCGATTTGACGTCCCTAGAGCTTTCCCGTGGCCCGTTCAAAATTTTACTACGACCAAAGGGGTATGTTCACCGTCAGCCCGAAAAAAACTGAGTACATGGCTATTCTCCCAAAATGACCATATTTTCAGTCCTGGATACCTACATCGAATATTTTATGACCCTAAGAAAGAATCAGATCGATTTGACGTCCCTAGAGCTTTCCCGTGGCTCGTTCGAAATATTGCTAATAAGGCCAAAGGAGTATGGGGCTATTATCCCAAATTGACAATATTTTCGGTCCTGGAGACCTTCATCGAATATTTTATGTCCCTAGTAAATAATCGGATCGATTTGATACGTCTAATGCTTTCCCGTGGCCCGTTCGAAATTTTGCTACTACGACCAAAGAGGTATGGTCACCGTCAGCCCGAAAAAATTGAGTATGGGGCTATTCACCGAAAATGACCATATTTTCAGTCCTGGAGGCCTTCATCGAATATTTTATGACCCTACGAAATAATCGGATCGATTTGATGTCCCTAGAGCTTTCCCGTGACCCGTTCGAAATTTTGCTAATACGGCCAAAGTGGTACGTTCACCGTCAGCCCGAAAAAAACTAAGTATGGGGCTATTCACCGAAAATGACTATATTTTCAGTCCTGGAGACCTTTATCGAATATTTTATTTCCCTACGAAAGAATCGGATCGATTTGATGTCCCTAGAGCTTTCCCGTGACCCGTTCGAAATATTGCTAATACGGCCAAAGGATTATGGGGCTATTATCCCAAATTGACCATATTTTCGGTCTTAGAGATCTTCATCGAATATTTTATGTCCCTAGTAAATAATCGGATCGATTTGATATGTCTAAAGCTTTCCCGTGGCCCGTTTGAAATTTTGCTACTATGGCCAAAGGGGTATGGTCACCGTCAGCCCGAAAAAACTGAGTATGGGGCTATTCACCGAAAATGAACATATTTTCAGTCTTGGATACCTTCATCGTGTACTTCATGACCCCTAAGGAAGAATCAGATCGATTTAATATCCCTAGAGCTTTCCCGTGGCCCGTTCAAAATTTTGTTAATACGGCCGAAGGGGTATGTTCACAGTCAGCCCGAAAAAAACTGAGTATGGGGCTATTCACCGAAAATAACCATATTTTCAGTCTTAGAGACCTTTATCGAATATTTTATGTCCCTAATAAATAATCGGATCGATTTGATGTCTCTAGAACATTCCCGTGGCCTTAAGCGTATTTTTCACCGTCAGCCAGAAAAAAACTAAGTATGGGGCTATTCTCCCAATATGACCATATTTTCAGTCCTCGAGACCTTCATCGAATATTTAATGACCCTGAGAAAGAATCAAATCGATTTGACGTCCCTAGAGCTTTCCCGTGGCCCGTTCAAAATTTTGCTACTACGGCCAAAGGGGTATGTTCACCGTGAGCCCGATAAAATTGAGTATGGGATATTAACCGAAAATGACCATATTTTCAGTACTGGAGGCCTTCATCGAATATTTTATGACCCTACGAAATAATCGGATCGATTTGATGTCCCTAGAGCTTTCCCATTGCCCGTTTGAAATTTTGCTACTACGGCCAAAGGGGTATGGTCACCGTCAGCCCGAAAAAACTGAGTATGGGGCTATTCACCGAAAATGAACATATTTTCAGTCCTGGAAACCTTCATCGTGTACTTCATGACCCTAAGGAAGAATCAGATCGATTTAATGTCTCTAAAGCTTTCCCGTGGCTCGTTCGAAATTTTGTTAATACGGCCGAAGGGGTATGTTCACAGTCAGCCCGAAAAAAACTGAGTATGGGGCTATTCACCGAAAATAACCATATTTTCAGTCTTAGAGACCTTCATCGAATATTTTATGTCCCTAATAAATAATCGGATCGATTTGATGTCTCTAGAACATTCCCGTGGCCTTAAGGGTATTTTTCAACGTCAGCCCGAAAAAAACTAAGTATGGGGCTATTCTCCCAATATGACCATATTTTCTGTCCTCGAGACCTTCATCGAATATTTAATGACCCTGAGAAAGAATCGAATCGATTTGACGTCCCTAGAGCTTTCCCGTGGCCCGTTCAAAATTTTGCTACTACGGCTAAAGGGGTATGTTCACCGTGAGCCCGAAAAAATTGAGTATGGGGATATTCACCGAAAATGACCATATTTTCAGTCCTGGAGGCCTTCATCGAATATTTAATGACCCTACGAAATAATCGGATCGATTTGATGTCCCTAGAGCTTTCCCGTGACCCGTTCGAAATTTTGCTAATACGGCCAAAGGGGTACGTTCACCGTCAGCCCGAAAAAAACTGAGTATGGGGCTATTCACCGAAAATGACCATATTTTCGGTCCTGGTGACATTCATCGAATATTTTATGACCCTACGAAAGAATCGGACCGATTTGACGTCCCTAGAGCTTTCCCGTGGCCCGTTCGAAATTTTGCTACTACGGCTAAAGGGGTATGTTCTCCGTCTGCCCAAAAAAACTGAGTATGGGGCTATTCTCCCAAAATGACTATATTTTCAATCCTGAAGACGTTCATCGAATATTTTATGACCCTAAGAAAGAATCGGATCGATTTGATGTCCCTAGAGCTTTCCAGTGGCCCGTTCGAAATTTTGTTAATACGGCCAAAGGGGTATGTTCACTGTCAGCCCGAAAAAAACTGAGTATGGGGCTATTCACCGAAAATGGCCATATTTTCAGTCCTGGAGACCTTCATCGAATATTTTATGACCCTATGAAATAATCGGATAGATTTGATGTCCCTAAAGCTTTCCCGTGGGTCGTTCGAAATTTTGCTACTACGGCCAAAGGGGTATGTTCACCGTTAGCCCGAAAAAACTGAGTATGAGCCTATTCACCGAAAATGACCATATTTTCAATCCTGGAGACCTTTATCGAATATTTTATTTCCCTACGAAAGAATCGGATCGATTTGATGTCCCTAGAGTATTCCCGTGACCCGTTCGAAATATTGCTAATACGGCCAAAGGGGTATGTTCACAGTCAGCCCGAAAAAAACTGAGTATGGGGCTATTCACCGAAAATAACCATATTTTCATCTTAGAGACCTTCATCGAATTTTTTATGTCCCTAATAAATAATCGGATCGATTTGATGTCTCTAGAACATTCCCGTGGCCTTAAGGGTAATGTTCACCGTCAGCCCGAAAAAAACTAAGTATGGGGCCATATTTCCAAAATGACCATATTTTAAGTCCTGAAGACCTTCATCGAATATTTAATGACCCTGAGAAAGAATCGAATCGGTTTGACGTCCATAGAGCTTTCTCGAGGCCCGTTCAAAATTTTGCTACTATGGCCAAAGTGTATGTTAACCGTCAGCCGGAAAAAAACTGAGTATAGGGCTATTCTCCCAAAATGACCATATTTTCAGTCCTGGATACCTACATCGAATATTTTATGACCCTAAGAAAGAATTAGATCGATTTGATGTCCCTAGGGCTTTCCCGTGGCCCGTTCGTAATTTTGCTAATACGGCCAAATGGGTATGTTCACTGTCAGCCCGAAAAAACTGAGTATGGGGCTATTCTCCCAAAATGACCATATTTTCAGTCCCGGAAACGTTCATCGAATATTTTATGACCCTAAGAAAGAATCGGATCGATTTGATGTCCCTAGAGCTTTCCCGTGACCCGTTCGAAATTTTGGTAATACCGCCAAAAGGGTATGTTCACCGTCAGCCCGAAAAAACTGAGTTTGGGGCTATTCTCCCAAAATGACCATATTTTCGGTTCTGGACATACCCTTTTAATGTCCCTAAAGCCTTCTCGTGGCCCGCTCGAAATTTTTCTATTACGGCCAAAGGTGTATGTTCACCGTGAGCACGAAAAAATTGAGTATGGGGCTATTCACCGTAAATTACAATATTTTCAGTCCTGGAGACCTTCATCGAATATTTTATAACCCTACTAAAGAATCAGATCGATTTAATGTCCCTAGAGCTTTCCCGTGGCCCGTTCGAAATTTCCCTAATACGACCAAAGGGGTATGTTCACCGTTATCCCGAAAAAAACTGAGTATAGGGTTATTCACCGAAAATAACCATATTTTCGGTCCTCGAGACCTTCATCGAATTATTTATGACCCTACGAAATAATCGGATCGAATAGATGTCCCTAGAACTTTCCCGTGGCCCGTTCGAAATTTTGCTACTACGGCCAATAGGGTATGTTCACCGTCAGGCCAAAAAAACCGAGTATGAACTATTCACCGAAAATGACCATATTTTCGGTCCTGGAGACCTTCATCGAATATTTAATGACCCTGAGAAAGAATCGAATCGATTTGACGTCCCTAGAGCTTTCCCGTGGCCCGTTCAAAATTTTGCTACTACGGCCAAAGGGGTATGTTCACCGTGAGCCAGAAAAAATTGAGTATGGGGATATTCACCGAAAATGACCATATTTTCAGTCCTGGAGGCCTTTATCGAATATTTTATGACCCTACGAAATAATCTGATCGATTTGATGTCCCTAGAGCTTTCCCGTGACCCGTTCGAAATTTTGCTAATACGGCCAAAGGGGTACGTTCACCGTCAGCCCGAAAAAAACTGAGTATGGGGCTATTCATCGAAAATGACCATATTTTCGGTCCTGGTGACATTCATCGAATATTTTATGACCCTACGAAAGAATCGGACCGATTTAACGTCCCTAGAGCTTTCCCGTGGCTCGTTCGAACTTTTGCTACTACGGCTAAAGGGGTATGTTCTCCGTCAGCCCGAAAAAAATTGAGCATGGGGCTATTCACCGAAAATGACCATATTTTCAGTTTAGGAGACCTTCATCGAATATTAGATGACCCTACGAAATAATCGGATCGATTTGATGTCCCTAGAGCTTTCCCGTGACCCGTTCGAAATTTTGCTAATACGGCCAAAGGGGTACGTTCACCGTCAGCCCGAAAAAAACTGAGTATGGGGCTATTCACCCAAAATGACCATATTTTCAGTCCCGGAAACGTTCATCAAATATTTTATGACCCTAAGAAAGAATCGGATTGATTTGATGTCCCTAGAGCTTTCCCGTGACCCGTTCAAAATTTTGGTAATACGGCCAAAGGGGTATGTTCACCGTCAGCCCGAAAAACCTGAGTTTGGGGCTATTCTCCCAAAATAACCATATTTTCGGTTCTGGACATACCCCTTTGATGTCCCTAGAGCTTTCTCGTGGCCGGTTCGAAATTTTTCTACTACGGCCAGAGGTGTATGTTCACCGTGAGCCCGAAAAAAACTGAGTATGGGACTATTCACCGAAAATGACCATATTTTCAGTCCTGGAGACCTTCATCGAATATTTTATGGCCCTACGAAAGAATCGGATCGATTTAATGTCCCTAGAGGATTCCCGTGGCCCGTTCGAAATTTTGATACTACGGCCAAAGGGGTATGTTCACCGTCTGCCGAAAAAACAGAGTATGTGGATATTCACCCAAAATGACCATATTTTCGGTCCGGGAGACCTGCATCGAATATTTTATGACCCTACAAAAAAATCGGATCGATTTGATGTCCCAAGAGCTTTCCCGTGGCCCGTTCGAAATTTTGCTTTTACGGCCAAAGAAGTATGTTCACCATCCGCCCGAAAAAACTGAGTATGGGGCTATTCACCGAAAATGACCATATTTTCGGTCCTGGAGACCTTTATCGAATATTTTATGACCCTACGAAATAATCGGATCGATTTGATGTCCCTAGAGCTTTCCCGTGGCCCTTTCGAAATTTTGCTACTACGGCCAAAGGGGTATGTTCACCGTCAGCCCAAAAAAACTGAGTATGGGGCTATTCACCGAAAATGACCATATTTTCAGTCCTGGAGACCTTCATCGAATATTTTATAACCCTACGAAAGAATCGGATCGATTTGATGTCCCTAAAGCTTTCCCGTGGCCCGTTCGAAATTTTGCTAATACGGCCAAAGGAGTATGGGGCTAATATCCCAAATTGACCATATTTTCGGTCCTGGAGACCTTCATCGAATATTTTATGTCCCTAGTAAATAATCGGATCGATTTGATATGTCTAAAGCTTTCCCGTGGCCCGTTCGAAATTTTGCTACTACGGCCAAAGGGGTATGGTCACCTTCAGCCCGAAAAAACTGAGTATGGGGCTATTCACCGAAAATGAACATATTTTCAGTCCTGGATACCCTCATCGTGTACTTCATGACCCTAAGAAAGAATCAGTTCGATTTAATGTCCCTACAGGTTTCCCGTGGCCCGTTCGAAATTTTGTTAATACGGCCGAAGGGGTATGTTCATAGTCAGCCCGAAAAAAACTGAGTATGGGGCTATTCACCGAAAATAACCATATTTTCAGTCCTGGAGAACTTTATCGAATATTTTATTACCCTACGAAAGAATCGGATCGATTTGATGTCTCTAGAACATTCCCGTGGCCTTAAGGGTAATGTTCACCGTCAGCCCGAAAAAAACTAAGTATGGGGCTATCTCCCAAAATAACCATATTTTCAGTCCTCGAGACCTTCATCGAATATTTAACGACCCTGAGAAAGAATCGAATCGATTTGACGTCCCTAGAGCTTTCCCGTGGCCCGTTCAAAATTTTGCTACTACGGCCAAAGGGGTATGTTCATCGTGAACCCGAAAAAATTGAGTATGGGGCTATTCACCGAAAATGACCATATTTTAAGTCTTGGAGACCTTCATCGAATATTGGATGACCCTACGAAATAATCGGATCGATTTGATGTCCCTAGAGCTTTCCCGTGACCCGTTCGAAATTTTGCTAATACGGCCAAAGAGGTACGTTCACCGTCAGCCCGAAAAATACTGAGTATGGGGCTATTCTCCGAAAATGACTATATTTTCGGTCCTGGTGACATTCATCGAATATTTTATGACCCTACGAAAGAATCGGACCGATTTGACATCCCTGGAGCTTTCCCGTGGCTCGTTCGAAATTTTGCTACTACGGCTAAAGGGGTATGTTCTCCGTCAGCCCGAAAAAACTGAGTATGGGGCTATTCACCGAAAATGACCATATTTTCGGTCCTGGAGACCTTCATCGAATATTTTATGACCCTACGAAATAATCGGATCGATTAGATGTCCCTAGAGCTTTCCCGTGGCCCGTTCGAAATTTTGCTACTACAGCCAAAGGGGTATGTTCACCGTCAGCCCAAAAAACTGAGTATGGGGCTATTCACCGAAAATGACAATATTTTCAGTCCTGGAGACCTTCATCGAATATTTTTTGACCCTACGAAAGAATCGGATCGATTTGATGTCCCTAGAGCTTTTCCGTGGCACGTTCGAAATTTTGCTAATACGGCCAAAGGAATATGGGGCTAATATCCCAAATTGACCATATTTTCGGTCCTGGAGACCTTTATCGAATTTTTTATGTCCCTAGTAAATAATCGGATCGATTTGATATGTCTAAAGCTTTCCCATGGCCCGTTTGAAATTTTGCTACTACGGCCAAAGGGGTATGATCACCGACAGCCCGAAAAAACTGAGTATGGGCTATTCACCGAAAATGAACATATTTTCAGTCCTGGATACCTTCATCGATTACTTCATGACCCTAAGAAAGAATCAGATCGATTTAATGTCCCTAGAGCTTTCCCGTGGCCCGTTCGAAATTTTGTTAATACGGCCGAAGGGGTATGTTCACAGTCAGCCCGAAAAAAACTGAGTATGGGGCTATTCACCGAAAATAACCATATTTTCAGTCCTGGAGACCTTTATCGAATATTTTATTACCCAACGAAAGAATCGGATCGATTTGATGTCTCTAGAACATTCCCGTGGCCTTAAGGGTAATGTTCACCGTCAGCCCGAAAAAAACTAAGTATGGGCTATTCTCCCAAAATGACCATATTTTTAGTCCTCGAGAACTTCATCGAATATTTAATGACCCTGAGAAAGAATCGAATCGATTTGCCGTCACTAAAGCTTTCCCGTGGTCCGTTCAAAATTTTGCTACTACGGCCAAAGGGTTATTTTCACCGTCAGCCCGAAAAAAACTGAGTATAGGGCTATTCTTCCAAAATGACCATATTTTCAGTCATGGATACCTACATCGAATATTTTATGACCCTAAGAAAGAATCAGATCGATTTTATGTCCCTAAAGCTTTCCAGGGCCCGTTCGAAATTTTGCTAATACGGCCAAATGGTTATGTTCACTGTCAGCCCGAAAAAATCTGAGTATGGGGCTATTCTCCCAAAATGACCATATTTTCAGTCCCGGAAACGTTCATCGAATATTTTATGACCCTAAGAAAGAATCGGATCGATTTGATGTCCCTAGAGCTTTCCCGTGGCCCGTTCGAAATTTTGTTAATACGGCCAAAGGGGAATGTTCACCGTCAGCCCGAAAAAACTAAGTATGGGGCTATCTCCCAAAATGACCATATTTTCAGTCCTTGAGACATTCAACGAATATTTAATGACCCTGAGAAAGAATCGAATCGATTTGACGTCCCTAGAGCTTTCCCGTGGCCCGTTCAAAATTTTGCTACTACGGCCAAAGGGGTATGTTCACCGTGAGCCCGAAAAAATTGAGTATGGGGCTATTCACCGAAAATGACCATATTTTCAGTCTTGGAGACCTTCATCGAATATTGGATGACCCTACGAAATAATCGGATCGATTTGATGTCCCTAGAGCTTTCCCGTGATCCGTTCGAAATTTTGCTAATACGGCCAAAGGGGTACGTTCACCGTCAGCCTGATAAAAATTGAGTATGGGGCTATTCACCCAAAATGA